>NC_072787.1:10553981-10761481 GCF_022539595.1 Amphiprion ocellaris | reverse complement strand
ATATCAGAGAGGGTTTTGGGGGATGGATAGATGAAGGAATGGATAGAGTGAACGAGGGAGAAGGCGGCAGTAAGGGGCAAAAATGTGTAAAGGGAGGGGAAAAAGGGGGGAAATGTACAGAGGTGATGGAAAGGATGGAAGAAACAAGGGACAGAGTGTGAGGACTGAAGGACAGAAATTTTTAAAAATATAAAGGGCTGCATATAATAGAAAGGTGATAAGCACAACAAGAAAGAAAGAAAGAAAGAAAGAAAGAAGATGAGTTGTGTTTGAAGTATGCTTGCTATTGTGAATCCTCTTGAACACGATGAACAAAAAAGTGAACCATTGTGAACTAACTGCACAAAAGCGATGTGTTCAATAATAGAAGCACTAAATGAGCACCACACAATGCATGGAGTGAAAAACAAGGTAGCAGCATTCAAAGCTGTATTCAGCTGAATAATGCAATGTGTATTGTGATGTTTCTTGTACAGTGGTGACACCTGTATTACTCTGATGTTTGTAGGACAACTTTTATTTTCTGGGAACAATTTGGACCAAACTGTGGGAGCATACTTGAACAAGCTCAAACTGCCAAATCCTGACAATTGACATCAAATAGCTGTCTTAGTATTTCTTAAAGGCACCATTTCAGATTTATTCAGCCATTTCAATAAAATAAGGGTAAATGATATTAGTTTTTTTGATGCTTAAAGCATCCAAAAAAGACAGTGTTAAACAGGATAAGACTTCACTGTCATGCATGCTCCCTGAGAATTATTAGTTTATGGTATAACTGCCAATGTCAGTGAGGCTCTGCAGACTTTGCCAAGTAAAACTGAAACTCCAGATGGCTTGATACCACCAGAAGTAAACGGGAAAATATGTTTTTGGTGTTTGAAGTGACCCTTTAAATAAGAGAAAATCATTTCCAAATGTATCTTGTGATATGTTCAACATCTCCCCAGCACAGTTTCTGGCAGTTGTCTTTAGGAAAAAAATGTCTGTATCTGATGTAAATCTTGTGGATCTAGGAACAGCCTGTGTCGTCAGCCCTCATCCCACACAGCTAACCTGATGAATAGTCCAAACACCTCCATCACTCAGGGGGATCTTGTTTTAAAGTCCATGGCTAACAAACAGCTGGAGTGAAACATCTTCAGTCCCGCCTCTGCAACAACGTAAAAAACGCTTATTTTTCTCTCTGTCAATGTGCAACTGACTGACAACAGCGTGTTTCTGTGCTGGCACCATATGCCCTCCATGCTGCTTAACAACCTCGTCAGTGGAGTCTGCAAAGGACCATAAAAAATAGGCGATCAGGGATAACGCCTGATGGCCATTCTTGGCATCAGGAGGGGGGTCCCCTCCTCATGAAGCAGGGCCAATTAACCGACAGGCTTATCTAATGATACCCCTATCTCTCTCTTTCTGTTTGTCTCTCTCTCTCTCAGCCTAGGCCCCCCTAGACACTTCTCCCTGCACGCTGACATTGTTTTCTATTATTATTCAGGCACTGATGCCTCGGTAAGTAGTAAAAAGCCTGTTGACCATTCAGTGGCCACTGGAGAAGAGAGCTGGGGCTGTGGATAATTAAAAGTTCCCCAGGTCTCAGGCCCTCAGGGGTTAAAAGGAGGGAAGGAGCTGGGCTTTTGACTGACTCAAACAGGGGCTCTCAGTAGTAATGATGTACTAGTCAGTCTTTTGGGTGAGTGCATCACCAGATTCAGTCCAGTTTCATAAAATACACTTAAAATTTGTCCCAGTTAAGCCTTCTTTATAACAAATTATCAAAAATATATGTAGTTATTCTCCTTTCTTGTATTTCTTATTTTGAAAACCACGTGTTCTTTGAAGTAATTGCAGAACAAAGTACATTTCTGAGTTTCTTACAATGAGTTTCTCACTGACACAAAACATCAATGATGTTCATATTGAAGACATCTCCAAAACAAAATGTAAAAAACCCAAACAAAACAACGTGAAGCATTACAAACCTCATGGATTATCACTTCTGCACCTGAAACCCCCTGGTTCTTGCAGGCTTTGAGCTAATGTGCATATCACTTATCTTCTACACCCTGATATTGTTAATCTGGCTGTGGCCCTAATATGAAAATTGAATATTTGTTGTTTTGGATATGAATGCTTTCTTCACTTTGTTTATCTTTCTGTTTCTTTTGTCTATTTTCCCCACCATGGTCATACTGTATAATCTACAATGTCACATGTTTATGTTTTGGTTACCACAGTGCAGTTTGTCATTTTTTTGAGGAAGTCCTCAACATATATGTCATTGTACTCATTGCAACACACATCACAGTGAAGTCCTAGTGAAACAAGGAACTGCAGCCACAGAGCCCCTCTTCTCCAATCAATCAGCTGATTAACCCTCATTACTGATTGGCTCTGAGCTGGTTGCATCCCATCGTCAAGAAGTCACCTCACGCTCCAAGGCTTGTGCGTGTGTTTTGTGTTGGTGCGTGTGTGTGTTTGGGTGAGTATATACAATGGGGGCTGTCACAGCTCACTCGATTACCGGGAGGTGGGAAAGGGAAGTGGAGGGTTTGACCATCACACACACAGGACTGCACACACCAGGGCCAAAGAGGTGAAAACAGAGGGCCAAAAATCATATTGCAGGAGTGAGATTTATTTTTTGGTGCAACAACCTCCATTGACTGGCCATTCTTCTACCCTTCCTCCCTCTTTTTTTCTTCGTGCCTGCCTTCCCCTCCTCCTTTTTTTTGGTGGCAGATTTGAGCTGGGTCAAGCAGAAACGCTAGCCCAGTTTCCGCTGCTATGGCCGATAAGGCATTGTACCTTGGCTCAGTAAACAATGGGATGCCATCTGTCCATTAGTGAGAGCACAGCATGAGGAGAGAGAGAGAGAAAGAGAGACAGAGAGAGAGAGAGACAGAGAGAGGACCCATTAGTGAGTCCAATGTGAGGGCAACTTGAAACACATGAATTGGAGAGAGAGCTGAACTATTCTCAGAGAGAGGTCAAGCAAGTTGGTGTAACACTTGGGTGATGAAGAATGCTCATGGTTTACCATAAAAAAATATTCCACAGCAATTTCACTATATGCTCATAATGATGAAAATTCAACAATAATAAAATTATAATTTCATCGTTGGTTGGCTATAGCTTACACCTTTTATATGTCACCTTCTTGGGATGGTCCCAAAATGAACAATGATGGCACCAACCGAATTTCTCCTTAAAATGTGTATTGCTGAAATATAAAAGAAAAGAATTCATAATGTTACAACTGCATTGGCCCCTGAGGCTTGTTCAGCTTAAGAGGTGAACACAAAGAAGGCCTGGGGCGATTCGTGTTTGCCTCCAGCAATGACCCCAAAAAGACCCCGTGCAAAATATTCCCAGAAGGTCAATTATATCTGGAACCAACAGTCGAACAGAAAATGAAAGTTAGAGATTTTCTACCACAATAAAATCAGATATGAAAATAAGCCTCATATTGGTCCAATGGCAGAAAATTACCATCAGTCATGTGATGCAGTCTTTTGTGATGGAGAAACCGGTTATATGGTGGTTGGATGGTGGTGTGGGGGAGTTGTGCAGTCAGTGAGTGGTTGCTATTGTAAATTAGGTCATTTTTAAAATTGCCAAAGTGTTCATTCACTGTTTTGTTGAAAAACTGGATGATAATGAACCACATCTCCCACAAATTCATGCACAGAATCTATAGATAAAGGTGTGTTCTGTTCTTACAGTGCACATAACATAACTGTACTAATCTAAACTGTTTAAATGGGTATTTTTATTATTATTATATGAGGACTTTACTATTCCTGCTCACTGGCTTCTAACATCAGCCTTCTTTTCCCCTATCTCTGTCTCCCTCTGTCTGCACCCATCCAACTCTTTTTCTATCCACAGCCCCCTTCTGTGCAACTCACTTTTCTCTCTCTCTCTCCCACACACACACCAAGGAAACTGCTAGAAGTGGCAGTATCACAGCTTCTCATCAGAGTGAAGGAGTAACAGGTACAAATGTCTGCTCTTTAGACGACACCATGCGCTGCAATCCTGGCACTCTGGGGACGCTGCAGAAGTGCTGCTAAGAAACTGATCTGTTGTGTGTGAGACCTTGAGAGAGTGTAGTGTGTAGCTTGGAGTGTTCAGGTACTTTCATGCATATATTAGATGTCTTCAGGTATGTTGATGTAAGTGTATGCATGTACGTGTTTGTCTACATGGATATTTTTTGCGCATCTGTGTGTAAACGTGTGCAATAAGTGTGCATGCTTTTGTGTCTTGATATGACTGGGGGGGCCACACACACAGATCTCAGTTCCATCCCTCAGGCCCTTAGGCAAAGAAATTCTTCCAGAGTGTTTTCACTAAACAATCTAGTTTTTGCTTAGGTTGTAACTCCCCCCCAAAAAGTGTTGTTTTCTGCTACCAAAATTTGACAGGGTGTAGTGCATGCTTGAATCCTGACACACCGTGACAAGTCAGCAGTTGTGAATGAGTAAGTGTATGAATGTCAAGCAGTGTGGAGAGGTAAACAGTTGGGCTGGGTTTGGTGGGTAGAGTTAAAAAAAAAAAAAAAAAACACACAACAAAGTCCAACTAAACTGTTTCCAGCAGGTTTCACAAAAGTTTGAAGAGAACAATGAAATTTAGCAAAAAAGTCAATGAAAGTTTCCAAACAAGAAAACTAGTAACCTGCATCAGTCAGTGTGCTCAACTCACTGTGTAGTTACTATCCAGTTCTTTATTGCTCCATGTTTACCTGGACATTCTTTACTCTTTGTGCCCTCTGAAGTGAAGTCAAACATTATCATTCAAAACTCTGCAGGAGATATTGATTTTAATAAGAGGAATGTGCAGTTAGTTATTCAAAAACAACTAGAGGGAGCAGGATTCTCAAAAAAATAGTTAATCATCATTCTTAAACCCCATATATGTAATATTCATATCAATTTAGGTCTTATTCTCTACATATCTCAATGCCACAAAAGCAAATGTAATAATCGGGTGTACCAGCAGGTAAGCTTAAAGATTTGATGGAGCTTTGTGGCAAGGCAGCGGCAAAACATCTCAAGGCAAAAGTAATAGTGTTAAAATAATTTGGGTCATGTAGAAAAACTAAAAAAAAGATACCTCCATAGAAATACCACATTTATCATACATCGGTTGTTTTCACCTGTTAAAATTGCACAAAAAAGTACATGAATGACACTTAAATGGAATATGCAGGTTTTTAGAGAGAAAAAGAAATAGAAAAGGGAGGAATTTGTGCTGCGAGAAAGAATGAAAAAGACAGACTGACAGAGAAAGGGGGAGAGATAGAGAGCCTGAGGGAAGATGGGGAAGAGAGAGGGAGGTGCACAACTACCTGCTGTTAAAACTTCAAAGTCCAGGCTGTCACTTACATTATTTGACCTTTCAACCCCTACAAACTCCATCGTCATATTGTTGTCCCAGTGTGTCATGCTGTACGCCTGAGCCACTTTCTGGTAAAAGGAAGAGAAAAAATGTGTTTCTGAGGAAAAAGAAATTGCACCAAAGACGAAAGTTAGGCTAGAGAGGCCAGGACGAGGACAGAATTTAGAATCTGAAGATTCAATCCTCTGTAGATTTACATTTCTTTATCTCTTTCTCTGCCTGTCTGTTTTTCTCCTTTGCTCTGTTTTCTCTCTCTCAATCTCCTTCTATCTATCTTTTAGTGATGGTGGTAAAGGGAAGATCCCTTAAAATGATTAGAGTTAAATAAACGGTGGTGTGGCCTTGGGGCCCGGAGGCAGAGCTGATGTGAAATCAGATGCTATCAGGCAGGTGAAGCTGGGCTCACCTGGCTCTGTAACAACAACAACATGAATAACTGCCATGCGCACTGCTAAATGATTAGGATTTACATATATTTCTTCTTTAAACTGGGATGGGGAGCAGGCAGCCCATAAAGCGTGAGAAAAATTCAGCTCGGAATTCAGCCCCTCCTACAGAAATGAGTAAAAACATCCAATGTAGTGATGTGTGACAGAAAAAAAGAGACAGCATGTAAAAGTGTCTTTGCTTAGATTGTAACCTGACAGCACCAACCATACTTGTGACAAAAACACACAAAAATACACTATCAGTTCAGATCTGATGAAGTGTTTGCCTGGCTTATCAGTGTGAACAATATGCGGACAGACTGTCATAATTGAAAACGGTCAGTCTACTGCAAAACTATATTTTTCCCAAGCTTGGTCTGCTGTAGAGAGATTCCATGGTTGCTGTTAACGTGGTGACAAAAGTCACACAGGATGAGAAGCAACAGAGACATTTATGCATCTGGATTAGGATACAACAAAGCAGTAAAACTGTTACAGTTTGTATTTGTTTAGTAGAAATTGGAGGATGTGCTTTTGTATGTATTACAAAATGCATTTTTAGTGGGTTAAAACAAACATTTAAACACACTAATACCATAAAACTTCTCCTGGTTATGCTTCATTTAATTCGCTACCTTTAAAGGGGATAATAATGTGTGACGTCATGCCTGGTTGTCGTCTATTTACTATGTCAGTCCTATTCTGTATGTGTGTGTGAGTGTGTGAGATGTGCATGTGTCTAAGGTCATGCCTATCTTTTTGTTACAGCGCCTTAGGGAAGATACTGAAATCTGATAAGCCAAGCAGGAGCGTAAATACCTGGCTACTTTACATCACTGCAAAGAGGACACACCTTGTTGTGCCTATATTTTTGAGTGTGTGTGTGTCACATCTGACATAATTTGAGCTTATTTCTGTTTGACTTTTTCCTTGAAATTAATATGACCAAACATCTAAGTGTTTTAAATTAAGACTTTTTAGTCATTAATAATCTTTATTCTCAGTGCGTTTCGTCAAATTAAAACTTAGATAACATTTACTTGTTTGTAAAAAATATCATCACTTTATTCTCATGATGTGAATTTTTTTTATAACATTTAGTTTTTTAAATCAAAACATGTCTCTTTCTGTTTATTTCCATTGGTAATCATTTCATGCATTCTGTGTTTTCCGGCGTCAGTAGCATTTGGTGCATGCGTGTTTCCTGCGTGTGCATGCAGAGTGTGTGTGCATGCACATGAGTGTGTGTGACAAAGCATGTGGAACTGTCATCTTTGCTTTTGTTCTCTGGGTGATATTCATCAAACAGGTCCTCAACAGCAGTAACTGTGCCTCCACATTATCTCTGTGCTCTTATATCAGTTAAGCTGAAACAGTTTTCTCAGTTAAATAAACTGACGGTCACATTTACTACTTTCCCCTGTTAAAATCCTAATATGAATGTTATATTTCTCAAAATAAAAACACTGACCAAAAATCTCAGCAAATGACTCAGACTCAAATTCATATATTTTATGCACATCCTTTAAAAGTTTCTCATTTCCATATTATTTTATGACCTTTGTGTATGTTAGATTCTTGACAGTAGAAAGTAACTACATGCATATCACTTGTTGTCAACTGCCCTGCAGGAGGGACTGCATATCCACCAGCTGACATTATATGCGCTATATATGACACTAATGCACTTGCATGTCTAACTTTCAAAAACAAAATGAAAAACAGAGCAGTATAGTTCATGATAAAATTTCATGAAGCCTTGTAAGTCTCTTCACTCCTCAGCTACAGGGCTGCAGAAGAGCATGCTGGCTTAGACGAACCAACTTGTGGCTGAGGGCTGCTTGAATGATAACGCCTTATGGCAGCTTGTTAAATCTAGGTGGCAGCGAATGAAAAAGGATTCTTATTCTTTCTCCACGGCTCAGTCTTCCTATGTTAAGACTCTTCACCCTCAAACTGCCCCAACAGATCTGCTCAGCTTGTGAGCAGGGCATGGCTGGTTATACTGGGCAGCTCTCCCTTGGGAGTTGGAGTGCAGTCTTTCCACAGGCTATTGCTATGAATGAGATACAAAATCTTAGTCAGCTTTGCAGCTTATACATAAACATTTATTTATTGCTGACAACACAAACTCGACTGTGATCTCATTCTCTCATACAGATATGTTTAAAACTGTCCGTGTGCAGACCTGCTAGAACACACGTGTCCGTATGTGCACATTTAGCAACTAAAGGCAGTTAAGTGTCAACAAATGTAACTGTGTCTGACCATGTGTCAGTAAAATCCAGAGCCTTTTGTTTATCCCCCTGCTAAGTGTCTAAATCCAGGAGAGCAAGCTTGGGCAGGTTCTTTAGACGAAGCCCTTTTCTCATTCAATCACCATTGGCCGCTTTGATGTGTCACCTCTGCTCCTCTGACTGGAAGTGGAGAAATTAACAACTAGATGAGCTCAGGGCGTCTTAAAGCGTGTCACAATAAAGCACACTCAAATAAGTCACCTCAAAGTTCATGTGTACTTGCATCCATCCACTTATTCTTTAAACGTAGATACAAACACATGCAGACACATGCTTATATTGTCCCATGGACACATATGCAAGTAATCACACATGTATACACACACATGGCTTTGGCCTGCTTGCTCTTTAGGATAAATCTTGTTTTTATTAGGGATACACAGTGATGGATTTTTGCCGATATTTGATATGCTGATATTTTTCAATACATTTTGGCTGATACCAATATTTGAACTTATTTTTTCTGCCTAATTGTAGCATTAATCAAGTCTTTTCAGTACAACTGACGTATTATTGTGCCTACTTTTAACCATGATAGCACCCTGCGTTTTTTAGATGTAGCCTACACTTTCACCAGGCAAACATTTGATATTTGTTGTTGTTTATTGGGCCAATGCTGATCTGAGTTGTGCTTTTTCTCAACAACACTTATAAGCATTATCAAAATCAGTCTTGCCAAACTACTTCTTGCTTCAAACAAACAAGGCCGATCAGCAGAGCCTTCATTGAAATGTACTGCACTTGCACCTTTGACTTCTTGTCATTTAGTATCAACTCTTACTGGATTCTGCTCATGTTTTAATGGCCCTCCCTGAAGTCCAGTTTTACCTCATTCTCTGACCCTTCTCAGGTCAAAAAGTCAAAAAGACTGCTGCATGAAAGAAACAAAGAATTATCCTCTGAAGCTGCAGTCATCGGTTTCTATCCAGCAGCTAAATACTTCTATTCTTCTCTAAGACATGTAGATGCAGACTGGGTTTTGGAGACTCAGAGCTCGTGCTGAGGAGGAGGATTTGTGGGGTGACATTGTCTCCCCCTCTGTCTTTATTCCCTTTTTACCTTACTAAGACAGGTGGGACCAGAGCATTACTGCAGCACTTGAGTGTGCGATGAATGTGAACCCATGACCCCGACCTGCACCTCCTACACCCAAAGCAGCATCCGCTCTTTTGAGCCCTACTCCCTGACACATTCACACACCAAAGCCAAGCTATAATCTACCTTGGCGCTGTTTTTAGGCAACACTGATGTCTAAGAGAGTTCTGTACCAGGCCCCCTCAACAACTTTGTTAGTTTGTTGACTGACAGCATTAAAGTGCCTATCATGTGGGTGCCAAGTGTGTCTCTCCATGCCGTTGCAAGCTGTGCCTTTGTATTGGCATTGGTAAGGATTTAGGAAGGAACTTGGGGATGTCAGCACACTTTGTCTGTCATGGAAACACATGCGGATGTCCATGTGGCAGAGAGATGCCGCTGACTTTTGTTTACATCTGTGCAGATGCCGTGACGAACAACGAGGATCTATTAAAACCACATTGTCGATACATGCGAATGTCTGGCATGAATTGGGTAGGATATTTTTAATACTTTGTGTTTGCTTTTTACCTCGCATATTTTTTTTTCTTCCTCCCAATGATTCCCATGTCTGGCCCCACATAAAGCACTGCAGCTAGCTTTCTGTTGAAAACCTTAACTGCACAGTACTATTTAAGGGCATTTAGTGGTTTGTGGCAACTGACTCTAAATTGCAAAAACATTTGCACGGCAATACTCCCTCGCCTCGGAAAGTAGTTTCTAGATCAGGGTTTTATTGTGTTTGTTGATGACTGCCGTCTTTTTATGTGTTTTGCTCCATTGCTTCACTCTTTACCCATTTTGGAGGAAAAAAACAAAGGGGAGAAGAAAGAAAAAAAAAAACATTCCACTTGTTAATTCGCTGATCTCACCAACAATCGATTCAGATGTGTTTGTCACTGTTACGGCAGATTGAATGGCCAAAAAAAGAACATGGAAGCAGTTAAAGCAAGGAGGGTTTAATCTGAAGTTGTGAATGACAATATTGATTTGCCTTTTCGTTTTTGACAGGGCAGGATAGCGACTCAGAATCAGATGTAATGGGGGACTATGACTGTTGCTACATGCTGTTTGTCTTGTCCCTTCATTTTTTTATTCTTTTCCACTCTGTATCAGCCTTTTCTTCTGTGTGATGTATTTTCGATAGTTGATTTATTTCTGTCAAGAAGAGAGAGTGGAAATCATGGACAAGATTTAAGAAGTGTTCAATATTTTCCTGCTTACGTAGAGTTTGAAATAAAAATGGGCATAAATGGCGATGATATTTGTGATATAAGGTATATAAAATGGCATTTACTTAATGGCTTGTCTTATTGTAGATGCAAATGTATCCCAGTCATCAATAAACATTAAATGCTACCCAAATCTAAGTGAACAGACATTAACTTTCATTCTAATGCACACAAGTGTTGAAGCAGAGCAGAGCTGAGTGCAGCCTGCACCAGAAGGAAACTCATCTCTGTGAGTGAGAGTGGAGGTATTTGCCTTTAGAGGGCCTTGTGGACACATTAAGGCCTATTTGCATGTCCATAACACCAACAGAGAACCCCATCTCTGCACTTAGGCTCACTGGAGCTGTAGGTTTAAATATTGCAGGGAAACAGAGCATTGAACGCTGCCTGACTCTTTTACAGAACAAATAATGAGTCCCTGCGATCGCTTGTTCTGGATGATTTAAAACACTATAGTAACTGTCTGCATGAGGTTTCTTTCTAACTCTTCTTTCTCTCTTCTGCAACTTCTATATATGTATATAAAATTGTCACTAAAGGATTTTCAAATGTCCCCATGACATTGTGAAAATTCACAGAGGTTTATACAGTAATATAGGACTAACCTGTGATGTGCTTAATTGACCTCAGCAAGGATCCTCAGACTCTTGTTTATACAATTATGCAAAACGACAGCCTTTCTTGACCGTTCGCTGAGCCCCTCCCCTGTCACTTTTTAGAAAAATGCTACCTTTTTTCCCCTTCTTTTGTCCCAACCACCACAATTAAGGGCCAAGGCTCTGAATAACAAAACAGGGGCCCCTCCTCGCAAGGTAGCCTTAGGTTGTGTTTACACTCTGGGACATCAAAGGCATTGCTGAACCTTTCCAAGCCCCTCCTGCTCAGGTAGTAATCCCAAAGTATAATCTCTTCAAAAACTGTAAAACCCATTAGGGTGACACCATCTAAATCCTAACAGAGGAAAGAGAGAAGAAGAGAGAGTTCACAAAAAAAGTGAACTTTGTGGACTTTTAAATTGTGACAGAAGCCCATCATGTGGATTTATAAACGGGTGAGCAAGACAAAAAAATTACACGTTTGCTCCAAATTTCCTGGGATATATTTGCAATAATTGGCTAGATGGATGGTTGCTTCCTAAGCAAACATGTCATAGGTGGTTTAAACAACATAATGTGTGTTTAAAGAAGAGATGTAATGGTGTTAATTTGGCCTAACTGACTCTAAAACAACAAGCAAGCGAGTAAAACAAACAAATCTTCTTAGCTGCCCTGCCTTTAGGGGAATTCAAAGCAATTCAAACTCAGATACATTTTCTACAATGTTTGCCGCCATCCTATGCATTTGGGCTGAAGCATATATTTAAAATCACTTTAGTTAAGTGACCAACATTCCAATAAATATATTTCATTTGAGTTTATTACATGACTGAGTAGCTCCTGTTTATGAAATTTCTTGGGGAAAAACACAGATTCATTGTGCTTATGCATTTAATGACTGTATTCACACATTGACTATTCGTTCTTTAGAGCTCAGTGGCAAAGAAGTGACACTCACCCACTCACCCACTGTCTCCTCCCTCCCTCCCTCCCTCCCTCCCTCCATTCTGTCATCCTTCTTCTGTGCTTCTATGTTTTCCTCTTCCACCTCCCTTATTTTTACTTCTTGCTCTCTCTTCTTCCCTTTTTCTTGACCACCTTCTCTAATTCCAGCTCACACATGCACTGAACCTCCACTTTCCCACTCGTTCCCTCTTGATTACACCACACACACAAACATACAGCGCATACATACACACTCGCACACCACAGACACTGTCCAATCATCCACTCCACATGCAGCGAGAAAGCTTCCAAAAGCCATAAATCCCGGGGTGAAGAAATATTCCATTTCTACAGCCCCTTGCTGTGTACCGTCCTCTGGCTTCAGCTCTGCCGTGCCATACCACAATCAATTCCATGAGCTAAACTGAGGTGTTAAGGTGTATGAAGGTCAGTCAAACCCACTTTGACTGCCATCTGAGCGTGAAGCACTTACCCTCCACACCATGTCCAAACTAGCTGCCAAAGGACACCTTAATACAGCACCTTCCAGCACTGGAGCTCTCTGCTAAGGTTCACCCAACACATGTCTCTGAAAACCAGATACTGGAAACAGATACTCTATGGGTTCATGTATTGATTTTCCTTTTTTCGTATCATTAAATTTGACCTTTTTAATGCCAGACAATTATCAGATTCAGCAGAAAATTATTCTCATCAGGGTTGAAGCGCCTTACACCACAGCAGACTAATGAAAAGATTTTAGGTGGGTTAGCTGCTGCTTAAGGCACGTTGACCCACCCCATTTATGCAGCCGTACAGGAAACTCTGGGATACATCATTGCCCTTAGATGAGGAATTAATTTACAAAAGACATTGTTGAATAATAAATGACTGCATAAAACGTAGAAAGAAAATGAAATTTTATTGTAGGTTTTTTAAACTTTATACACAGTTGTGGTCAGGAAGAAACACGAGATATGAGGAGTGTGCAGCTGTGATCAGCAGATTATGATATTTAATGATTTCTCTTTTCTTATGATTGCATATCTCTGAGGGAGGAGGGAAAAAAGTATTTCTGTCTTTTTTTCCCCCTTTGACCCGCTACCTGTCTGCATCTCTTTATGAGTATCTCCCCTGCTTCGGTATCCTGCGAAGCACATGGAGTAAAACGTTGTTTATCTCCATGCTAGACAGAGAAAGAGAAGGAGATGGAGAGAATTTTATTTAATGAGCGTGGCAAATGCAAAGGTGTTCTTGTAAATCATCACATGGTTTACAAACTCAATAAGTAAGGGCTTCCTGCCTCAGCCAGGCAGGCCAGCACACACCTAAATTATTAACGAAGCTGGGGGCACCCAGAGGCACAACTTTGATGATGTTATAAACAGGGGAGAGGACAAGGTGCCTTCTCAGCAAAAGATTATAGGACCTCCCACCTCCCGCCAAATCCCCAACCTCAACACACTCACTCCTAATTACCCACCTCCAATGGAGAGAGGGAGAGATAGAGATGGAGGGAAGGAGAGCATCTAAATAAACTTGACACTCTTTTCCTCCATATTGCTCTGTAAACTAATTGAGACTGTATGGTGCTTGGGCATGCGAGTGGCGAATGCAAGTCAAACTTTCTGCAGTCGTATTAAGGAAAAAAAATTGTGTCTGCATTATTTTTTTTCCCAACAGATCTGTATATATTTGTAAATCATAAATATGCTAATGATGAGTGTGTTCATGCAAATAGCAGTCTGTTCAGGCACCCACGATGATCACACCAAGTACGTCTGCCAGAATTTTTCCCCCTCATAGGATAATTTTGTCTCTGGGCAATACTCCATTTTTAAATCCAAATTCATCAAGCTTTGATAATAGCTGATGCAGCGTTTCATTGGGTAAGTTTGGGGAAAATGGTGGAAGAGGATATGGAGAGAAGAACTGTGGGGATATATGGAGGAGAAAGTGTTGGTCAGGAAATAAGCTGACCAAGTTGAGGTAATGAAATAATATTAAAGAAGCTGGCACGCTTTATTGTAGATGATTGATATGAGGAGAGATTATGGATGTAGGATGTGAAAGAAAAGGGTAAGCGATTAAAGAGACAGAAAGTGAAATGTTGGTGATAAAAATCAACATTGTTTTTTGCATGTTTCCTTAAAGCTAACCTTAACACTCAAATTGCTGCTGTTTTCCTGAACCACAATAATAGAGAAATCACACCCAACACAGAGGACAAAAAGATGTGTAAAATGATGAAATAATTTGTTCTGGGTCGACCAGTTTCTTCTCATTATTTTCCTAAATAAGGCTAACATCTTTGTAGGCCTTGTTGTACTGTACTGTTAGTAAACTCCAAAGTGAGTGGCAAAGTCTCCGGTAAAAATGAGATAAAAAAGTATGATTTCCCCAGTGCAAATATGCTCCAAATTAAAAACCAAAAAGGGGTCCCCAGTGTCATCGCTCCAAATGTGATAGCAAGTATGATGAATTTGTCATTAATCAGATCATAACTTCAACGGTTTTAATATGAGAGTTTTGGCTGTAATAAGGTCCCAAACAAAGCTAACGTTTGTGTAATGATCTATTTTTATGTCATTTCTGCTCTGTTGGTTCATAAATTGAGAGGAACAGTAACAATAGTAGGTAGAACGTCAGAATAAAAGCCCATAGATATAACGTGACTGCTTGTGCATCATAGTGGATCTCAATCAATTTTGGAGCAAAACTCATTTGCCTGTGTCTCTCCAGCTCAATTTACTTTCCTGCTGCTCCACAAAAGACAGAATTTTTAAGTTTGAAAGATTCAAAGTTTTCCAGATTTTACATGTATGTGTTTGAATGTTGGAGAATACAGCTCAATCTCCCACTGAAATGTGAACTAGCTATTTTCATCCATGGCGCAAATGTATTGCTTTCACAATAAAAGCTGGCAAAACGTGAGAAGATATTCTTCACTTTCACTTTTGTACAGGTGTGTTCAAAACCTAAACCACAAATCTTTCCAAAATCTAATCAGGTTTTTTGCAGTGCAAAGAAAAGGAAACAGTGACCAAAAATATCACAAAGTATAGAAATCAAGCGAAAAAAGACCAAGAAAAAAGTCCAACACGTGACTCAAATCTGAGTCTCCTGGGTGAAAGTCTTGTAGTTGGTTAAACTCCCAGTGAACCTTTCAGCTTGCAAATACAGACTTTGTTGCTCTTTTTATATGTAAAAAAAACACTAGAGAGAATGAAACTTGACATGAGCTCAGGTCAATTTTATTGTAAAATATTATTGTGGACCAATGTACCCAAGAACTAAATTCTGATTTCAAGAAATTTTCAGGAAATTTTAAAGAACAAACCTATCCTGCATTTGGCTGTTTAACTAATTTCAAACTGCTTTAATTCATGTAATTAAACTACAAAATTGCGCAACACTATATATTTATGATTGTAAACAAATCCATGGGTGAAAATTGGTGCAAATCATCAATCATATTGAAAGGGAATGTGACATTTTAGTGTGTTTTCTATTTTAAAACTGTCTATTTCATATAAAAACACCTATTACATATGGCACAACGCACCCAAAAAATAGGTTGGTTTTCAGTAGAACTAATCTGCAAATGTATCAACAGATGGGTTTGATAACTCTCACTCTCTCTGCTCTGTCCCTTTTACTGTTCTGTGACACCTGGCTTTTACTGAGAGTACAAACTGGTGAAAGCTGGAATTGTAACAAGTGAAAACAATAAACAAAATATGCAGACGGCCAAATAAACTGGCACTGGACTGACATGAGATGCCGTATGTCAAAGTCACACCAACACGTGGTAGTAAAAGAAATGTTCCTCCTCCCTCTCCCACATGTAACATTTCAAGCCTGATTGAAGATAAAGGTCTTGATTCAAACACATTTTCTCTCCTGCGTCCTCCATCTGTGGACGACTTGGGCAGCAGTTGATACTCAACACAGGGCCATCTGTGAGGGGCGCGCCTTCAAAAATGCACAGAGCATGCTTTCATACGTTTCCCATCACAGTCAAGCAGAAAATTGAGAAAATCGTGTCAAAGAAGAGGGAGCTTCCCAAACTCTGGTCTTGAACTGTGGTGGAGCAGAGGGGAGGCGGCGCTGAGGAGACATGGACATACACGAGGCCTGATCGCTGCATCGCTCTGGAACGCCAAAAAACATAGACGCCCCAAGGGGATTTGGTGGCATACGCAAGGCTCTGTCTTTCTGTTCTCCCCTCTTCTTTCTTCTTGAAAATGACCGTGGCTCTGGCACAGTGGCGACAGATCAGATGACTGTCGGTGAAGTAAACATCTCACTCTCTCTGATATTTTGCATGCACTTTTTCATGCTTTTTCTAAGTTTGCTTGGCCAAAACTGTATGAAGTCCATCCTTTTCTGAGGTTATGTGGTTAAATGAGATAATTAATAGTATTTCTATGTATACACTGTATGTGTGTGGGTATAATTACGTACACTACCAGTCAAAAGTTTGGACACAACTTCTCATTCAATAGTTTTTATTTAATCATTTTGTACATTATAGATTAATACTGAAGACATCAAAACTATAAAAGAATACATATGGAATTATGTTGTAAACAAGAAAATGTTAATCTTCAGTATTAATGTACAATGTAGAAAATAATACAAATAAATAAAAACCATTGAATGTAAATGTGTGTCCAAACTTTTGACTGGTAGTATATATACCTGTGTATGTGTATATGTATACATGGCAACAAATAATATGATTGTGTATTGAACAACACCGACAGAATTATTCCTATTGGTCAGCACTTGTGACTAATGTAGAATTTTGATGTTAACAAAACATCCTTTTTTTCTAAGTTTCAAAGTCAAAGCAAACTTTATTGTCAATATAGTCACATGTGCAGTAGATACAGTGAAACGGTGTGCAAAAAAGAAAAAATATCAAATAAATATATGAATAATACAATAGAAAATATAAATACAGTGCAAATAATGTAGGTGTGTAGGTGTGAAGATTCTATCTGCAGCAGCATATTGGTGGAGACCAGAAATTTTCTGACAAAATTACAGCTTGATTGGTTTTGAGTGGGTGACCATGTGTCTTTAAAGAGGCTTTACTTTTACCTTACATAACAGAATGTTCTACATTTATCACCATTATCTGTGATGATAATTTGTAAATGACAGATAATAGATTGAAACAAAGGAGGTTAAAATGCTCAAAAGCACTGTTGTGTGACTTTAACACTCATTTCTGCTTTCTGGTAGGACAAAGAAGTTATGATTAAACCCGAGACATACATCCTCAACCCAAGACACACAGTCCCACTACAATAAGTCTGTTGAATTCCAAAATGAGGCTGATGACACAGATGCCAAAGTATGCACTCTGAGAGGGAAGTGATGTCACTGCTGCCTACTAAAACCGTATCTGTTCAAATCAAATTAGATCTATGGCGCCTGGCACACTCAATTACCCAAAATACCCCCACCCGAAATACCACCAAAGACGCCATGATGTGACATCTACAAGGATAAATGGAGTGCTAACAAAGTTTCTTACACTGAGGGCGAGTCAGGAAAGTCGACGTCCTGTCTGTGCAGAGTGGCAGACTGCTTTTGTTCATCAGTGTCTGGGTCTGAACAACTGCTGTGGACACAATAAAATCAATTTTATCTATAATGATTCTGCCTCTTTGTTATGAATATATTATTTTAAAGCAGTAAAGACTGAAACACTGACTTCTGGCATTTACCGGAGAGAACACTTGGTTGTGGTTTTTGTTGGTCTTTCAACAAATTCACAAAAAGTCAATGAGATCAGACAGGCAAGTCAAATCATCCTTATAGGTTGATGTATTGATCAGTTGTTGTCATTGTGGCTGACTTGACTTCACAGCAGAGACACGGTGTATCCTGGACAGGGCTAGGTGTGATGGCTCCACAGCCATAATTAGTTTGCCATCCAGTGGAAAGTTAATATTTCTCAAGTTGAAGTGAAGCTTATTTGTTTCCTGGACAGATTGTAATGGATAACCCATTGAGGCCAGCATGCGCTATGCACACACACACACACACACACACACACACTAGCAAACAGTCGCACACAGATGAAAACACAAACACACGTCCACTCCCCGGGAGGCCTACAGTCAGACAGAGAGTGACACACAAATCTATCCCCATTCCCTACATGACAGACCATGCTGGCTGGTTGAGCAGCCGCCTGATCAATAGTCATCAGTGACCTTGTCCACTTCAGCCACGACTGTAAGACACAAATTCAGCAAACTGCACATTTCTGCACCCTTTGAATGTGTGTGTGACATACAGCATGTGTTGCTCTATATGAGCTTCGCTATCTAAATACAGTAGCTGCATAAATACCTTTTCAGGTAATGTGCATAAATCTTCATGAAAGAAAATGTGTGTACTCGTGTGTGCGCACATCGACAGTATTGCTAAATATGCATTTTTACACCAAAACTAACTGGCTGTCAAAAGTACAGTAATCAATTATTTGCTTGGGTCACTGATCAATTGTCACATATGCCAATCAAAATCTAATTATTCATATTTTACAGTTATCGCACGGACAGTCAGGCATGTGTGTACAACGCCAACTGTTGGAGTTGTTAAAGCTATTCATGATGTAAAGAATGTTCTTTTGAATCCATACTTAATGGATAAATGCGCGTTTTTTTCTACTTGTATTACCCATTGCGTTGTCACTTAATACCTACATTTGTATATCAGACATTTGTTCTGCTGTTTCAGGTTCAATCACCTCCTATGGTCCACCACATAAACCGTGCACATTAAAATACTCATAATGCTCCCATAATTCCAATTTGTACATCATATTCTTCAACGTTCATGTACTGTATTAAGTAAACTGTTGAACATCTAGAAGCAAAAATGTATTCACCGAAAAATACACCATGTAGTTGATATTTGAAAAGCGCCAGGAAGCAGGGACCGAGGGAGCTAACAATGCCACCACACCAATGACAACAAACAAATGTTTGCTGATAAATAAAACATATTCAATCAAAGCATAAATGCTGATGAAAAGAGAACCTGCAATCACACGAGCTGAACATGTGAGCTCTGGCACACACAGAGTGTGAGAGAGAGAGGTGTTAATTGCCGTGCTAATTAGGTCCTGATTGCATTGCTCTTGTTTTGCACTTGCAGGTGATTAAAATTTCAACAGAGCACATTATTTGGCACTGTTAACAGGTGCCAAGCTCAGCACACAACACAAACAGGGAAACACACACAGTCACAGACACAAAAATGCATAAATACACACAAACGTGCTAAACCACATCCACACACACACACACACACACACACACACGCACACACACACACACACACCTACACACGCACGCACGCACACACACACACACACACACACACACACACACACACACACACACACACACACACACACACGCACACACACACACACACATATATAAATTGATACTGCTCCAAAGGGTTTTTATTCTAAGGCTTTTCTTTAGGATGCCACTTGTAATTCTCAATATGGAATTATTTACTTGTTCATTTTGTGAAGGATCTGGCAATATTACAGAAAAATGCGAAAAAGATCTACACTCACACGCATCTAAGATATGACACAGGGAATGTTGCATATTTTCTCTTTCTGGGCAATATCACACAGTTGTAATCAATAAGATAGCTGCATTTTGTTTCCCACAACTAACTGTACTATCCACGTGTTTTGTCCCATTTACTAATCCCCATTACAATAAAGCTATAGGAAACATGGTCTTCTACTGCCCTTTGGTGAAATTGCTTGTGGCCTTAATGCTTCTGTTTCCGCTGAATTTCAATGGATCTGAAGCCTGATATGATGTTTTCATTTCAGATTTTGCATCAGAAAAGGTCATTGCATACAATGATCCCCACATTTTATGCACCATGCATTAAATATCTGTTCCCTGCACTATGTCTAGTGAAACCACTCAAATAGGACGATGAAACCATACAATTTGGCTTCAACACACAACATTCCCGGCACATAAAAATGAGTTTATACTGTGCTTAAGTGATGCATGTCCTCCAACAAATTAGCATTAATCAAATGGCCACAAACCAGCTGACACCGGGTGAAGCAGATCTTTTTGTGGCCCTGAATAGTAAAGCAAAACTACAAATAAAACCGGTCAAATTTGATTAGATTGTTTAGATGCTGGTGGGATCTCCTCAGTCTCACTACAGTGGGTCGCAGGAGGCAGAACAGCGGCTGGCTAGCTGGCTGGCTGGCCGGCCGATTGACAAGTCAACTTGGGACTGCATGGAGAGCATGTGATGTGATCTATTCCAGAACAGTTGAGCGGCTGCTGTCCCTATTGAGGTAGGAGTGAGTGTGTGTGCGTATGCGTGCCTGTGTGCGTGCGTGCGTGCGTGTGTGCGTGTGTGTGTGTTTGTGTGCCTCCCTAAATTGACGCAGGGCCTGGGAAAATCAGCATCTGTTATTTCAGTGGGATTTCAGAGAGATCAGAGCTGTCACAGTGACAAGCTATTGTCTATCTATCTATCTATCTATCTATCTATCTATCTATCTATCTATCTATCTATCTATCTATCTATCTATCTATCTATCTATCTATCTATCTATCTATCTATCTTAGCATATAGACATCATAAGCAGATAGACAAACAAGCTGTGATGCAGACAGACTGATAAATATGACTTCATAAATGACATTTGTTTGTTCTAAAAGGACTTGGCCTAAAGCAGTAACTTTCATCACTGGTGACAGAGGAGTTACTCACACAAGAAACTTACCAGGAGGCACAAATCTCCGAACTTCAGAGGCATTTTGTTTTAGTCATCATATATCAATGCGTGGAACGTCCTCCATAACTCAACCTCAGGAATTAAACAATGTCAAAGTAACTTTAACAGGAAATCTCAACGGCTTTCTGATGCGGTGAGATTGCTGCTGTTTTCAATATTGATTACAACATAAACTGATGCATTAGACAAACACTTCATTTCCAGACATCATGGAGCAGGAATGAGAGCATAAAATCCATGGATACATGGCATGGAGAGTATTAAATATACTGTCTTAATAATCAGTCCTAATTACTTAATGAGGTGCTTTTTATGGGGAAATCAATGAAGGGGACTCAGTGTTAAGTATATGGAATCCTGTCACTTTCACAGCTGGATTATGCAGGGCAGTGTGAGTAAATCTCCTTTCCCTTGTAATATAACTTCTTTGACAGTGAATAATAGCAGATATTTGAATGCATTAGTATGTTAGCAGAAGAAGAAATTAGCTTTTCACTTAGTTTTTTTCCTCATCACCGAAGTAATGTAATGCTGGAGGCCAGAAAATTGATCATTAGCTTGAGGGTGGCTCTTTTGTTTAAATGAGCAATGCTTATAAAAAAAAAAAAAAAAAAACACTTTCCCCCTCAGTTTGTGTATAGTGACATGAAACATGGCAAGACAAATACATACTATGGACACAGTATGTATACAACCTAGGAAAAAAAAGTAGTTTTTACCGGTTGTTAGGTTGGCAAAAACTTGATACACAAGAAAGTGACATGTCTAATGTTATTTTCTCCTTAGACATGTGGAAATGTAAAATAAACAGGCGCTTTGCACATTTATTTAATATATCAGGGGCTTAGGAGAGGGACAAGCATGGCGTAAAGATTCAACCAGATTCCTACACAAGGTCTAACTTGCAAAAATACATTTATTGGTGCAACATTTCAGTGCAAGACCTTTATTAGGCAAATGATAGTACATTATTTGCCTGATGAAGCTATAGGATGGAAACTTTGGAACAATGAACTTACCTTTGCAAATTAGACAGTGTACAGGAATCTGTTTGAACCTTTTGGAAATACAAAATAAAAAATATCCCATGTAGAAGGTGGAATTAAAAAGGTGGAATATGATCTGTATCTGTAAGAATGGTGGAACTGATGCCAAATATATGTAAAATAATGACATTTTCTGATAATTCAAATAGAGCAAAAGTATAATTTTTAACAACACAATATACAGTTTTGGCCTGTATTATGATTTTTTTATTAGTTTATTTTTACAATCAACCTCTAAATTTACAGTTTTGTGTGTGAATTCACTAGATATTATCTGTAATTTAACAAAACAAGGGAAATCTGTACAAGAACCTTCTAATGATTCAACATTTTTCAGTCCATGATGTGCATAAATCAAGCCATACAATGTAGAAGGATGGATGTTTTAGAAACAGAACAGCCACACCTTTGCCCTAAACTTCTGTTCAATGCAGGTGTATAAAATCTTGATGCCACAACAGCTGAATTACAGCACGCGATGTACATCATATTGTAGATTCACTTTATCTCCCCTCTCTCTCTCTCTCTCTCTCTCTCTCTCTCTCTCTCTCACACACACACACACGGACACACACACACGCACGCACGCACGCACGCACGCACGCACGCACGCACGCACGCACGCACGCACGCACGCACGCACGCACGCACGCACGCACACACACAGCCTAAGGTCTTGACCAGCTGCTTTGTCTTCCAGAGAGGCTACGGTACTGGACTGGGACACCTGTCATTCTCCCACGACTCAGAGAGGGAGCTGGGAAGACAGAGAAAGGCAGAGAGGGTGATCTTTGTTTTCCATTGGCAGCAACAATGGTCATATTTCATGCCAATAAAGAAGGAAGCACAAGTTAGAGTAAGCATACATTTGTGCACATATATAATGAAACAAACACAAATAAATGTTTTCCTTTGATTCTGCTCACTATCTGCTCTCAAATTCTGTTAAATAGAACTCAAAGATCATTTCGAAATATTGCAGAGACAATAATCTTTTGTGACGGACATCACCAAATAAAGCTAACGATAAACTGTCTGAAGGGGAAATTTTGTTGTGCAGAAATCACACAATAATACTAATCCTGTCAGGAATATATTCACATTGTGAGTGTATCTTATCGTGGAAAAAAAAGAAGCACTATACACAGTATCTTAGCAGACTGGGTATGCTGCAGTTACTATAACAAGCAGACTACCCACATGTCTCTCAGAACAAATAATATTCTTTGTTTTACACACAGCAACATGTGGGTAGATAAAGTAAAGTTTTGTTGTCAAATGAAACGCTGTGATGTGGAGAGTTGCTTTCCCTGCGTGATTATTAATGTCTGTGCATCACTCACTTCACTCAAAGAAATGCAGAAGCAACGAGGAATGGCTGCCCTATTTTTGCCCCAGAAACTTTTAACTGCTGATAAAGATCAATGGCACTGCTGATGATATAAATTCTGAGCTACCAGTTTGTATTGATCCAGCTGTAATGCTTTTGGCTCTCAGGACGGCGGATGGAGGCAGCAAAGAACTTCAGGAAACAAAATCAAGTAAATAAATAAATAAATAAATAAAAATAAAGATTAATGTTGTAGGCCTACTCATCTATAGTTTTGATAAAGAACACTTCAAGCCAAATATACATGGCTGGAGGAAATATGGGCTTCAGAGGTGTCTGACCCTTTGTAGAGAAGGAAATGATATGATAGTTTGTGAGTTTTGGCAGATTTTTTACATTAGCTGAATGTTGGGAAGTTGCCTGAAATAGGTGTTTGTGCTTAAAAATAGTTCATGTAAACTTAAAAATGTGATAAAGCATGCAAGAAACTGGAAGAAGATGAAGTAAAATGATATTAGCTCAGTCATTTTGTGGACTGCTGGTTGATTTATTTGTATAAAGCCCTGTTGTATCTGTGAATAGAAAATCACAGCCACCCTATCAAACAACAGGCCACCGTCTTTAAAGATTATGTGCAGTTTCAGCCACAAATGTCTGCAAGTGGAGTCTATCTTTTTTGCACTTCACTTCAAAAATAAAACTTTTAAATATAATTCCCTATTCTGAAGTGCACCGCTCTGCCACACTGAACTGGTACTTGCATCACAACTTTTGTAAGCAAGTTAAAAATCAACTGGGATGTGACATATTGACATGGAACTGCTTCTTTGTTGCATTACGATAATAATTCTAAATATTCATCTAAACACTGTATGTGCAAAGTCTATGGAAGAATTTTTGTATGTGGAGAAAAAACTAAAAATTGCATTCTTACTTATGTGTAGCTGTATCTCTGGCCCATCAATTTGACAGTGACAAATTTTTACTCATTCCTCTCCACCCCTGGCTCTTCCCTGGTGTGTCCGCCTCCTTCCTGCAGCCACCTTCCACTGGACACCCAGGCAGGCTGGGAGGCGTTAGGGGGTCATAATGTAGGACAGAGGACAAGGTGTCATAGCTGGAAGGAGTTTTAGCCCCAAATGTCTCAAAAGGCCAAACACACAAGGAAGACTGAACTGTTTTCCCCTAGTCCCTTTACAAATTAGCACTCCATTAAACAGTCTGCAGTTTAGCAACAACACACAAACTGCAACAGTTCATCTCTCCCTCTGCCGTACATCAATATTAGCATACTTGCACCTTTGAATTAGCAGGTAATAAGAGCCTATCACCACCTGAAATAGTTCACTATACATTGTCTAATTATGACTCCTTGGCAGAACACGGGGCTTTTATCTGCAATCGGATAAGTTAATTGCCAGCGATTACCCAACCATTCACTCACAATACAGATGTAGAAACTGTAGAACAGGGCCTGCACCTGGATAGGCTCAAGAGTTGAGGATGTGAACTTTCAATCACACACACACACCTGAAAACACACCTGAACAGTGAGCGCTGAGGTAATCATCACCGTCACAAACCCCCATCTCCCCTTCTTTTGTCTCCTGCTCGACTTCTAAAACTCATCCCGTCATTATCCAGCATCTGATATTCGCTCTCTTTTATTCCATGTAACAGGTTGAGTTTCCCCTAATTGGGGCTGAATAATACCAACGCGATTTACGGGTGCTATTTTCCCCCCCGTGTCGACGCTGCTGCAGCACAGATTCTGGTTTCATCCCGCCAGTGGTTTTTGAAGGTATCATTTCTCTTGACTGGAAAAGGCCCCTGTTGAGTTGTCAGCCTCATTGCTCAAGGTGCGCGCTGGGTTTCAGGAGGGCCCGTGCTGACACATTCATAAATATGACACCTTGTTTTGTCCTTCTGGCGTCTTTTTGGTTGGCGATGGCCTTTGAATTGGAAACAGGTAAGCTAATAGGGCTGCGTCTGATGCATGGGAACCGTGGGCTTTGGGAGAAGGCAGGGTGGCCCTCGGGCGACACATGACAGGCAGATAATGACTGTATAGCTGTCAAGTCAAGGATACCTGTCTGCCGGTAAATACAGATTTGCCTTTTTGACATCATTTTTCCACCTCCTGGAAGATCAACTGAATGCAGTTTTCAGACTATTTCATGCTAGCTATCAGACACTTTCACGCACACGCACACACACACACACACACCCACACACACACACACACACACACACACACACACACACACACACACACACACACACACACACACACACACACACAAATGCACATGCATGATCTTGCACCTACACACAAGAATATTGCACATATATACATGCTGACAAACATGTTCACACACACACACACTTGCAAATTCAAGCAGGACAGGAACAAAGGTGCTCTAAATGTATGCGCTCATAATTGTGATTTTCTGCACCGTCCGACGTTCCCACATAACGCTGTATGTTTGGGAATACATGGAGTGAGTTAATATGATTCTATTGTAGTCAGGCATGAAAGATAGAGGCAATGTGTGTGTGTTTCTTGCGTTTAAATGTGTGTGTGTCCATGCATGAGTGTGTGTGTGTGACTAGCAGGCCGGCTGAGGCCTGTGTTTTGCGCATGGCCCCAGGGAATGCAGGTGAAAGCAATCTTGGTCCGTGAAAGCCGACGAGATGCGCCTTTCTGCACCCAGAGAGCTGGCGAGCTGATTTCTTTTTGATAGACTCAAGCCCTGACACCAGTCCCCCACCTCCACCTCCACCTCCACCCAGCCGCCCCATCACCGTCAAGCAAGACCACAGCGCTGGTCATTCACATCTCAACCATCTAATTAGTTTTACAGTCTACGTGTAAGCTATTCTCATGTTCAGATTGTCTAGTTTTGCATTTCTGTAACACCACACTAGCATCTTTGGATACTTTTCTGCACAATCTTTTTTCATACAGTCTTTTTCACACATACACATTTACTAGATTATCTGCCCCTGTCTCTCTCCACAGGAGCCAAAACTGTTTGGTGCATGGCCGAAATGACGAAACACAGCCTAAATATACCTCATTTGTTTACTATTCAGTTACATTCCCTGCATGCACAATGATTAGCAACATATTATGTTGGGTTTTAATCGAGAGGTATTTATAGCTTGATGTGTGTGCTGGGATGGAGCGCGCATTAGGTGAAATCTCATAATAGACCAATTGTATTAATTCTGCGTGGGGATCCAGCGCTGGCTCTAATACAAAACAAGGGTCACTTATGGGATTTATGATTTAGAATCAAGGCTGATCTGCTTAATATTTAGTACTACAAGCAGAGCTTTGTGTAAATTATAGTTGTAATCATGCTGGGGATGTCATATCGCAATGTGGGACCTGTGGATATTTAAGTCCAGGCATAATCTGTGCCACACTCAGACTAACATTTTGTCTATTGGGAATCCAGTGTAGTCTATATTTATTGTATGTGTGTGTTGGTTACAGCATGCTGTTGTAAAGTGCATTCAATGCACTCTGAACACACAGACATGGGAAGCTATGATCACACACAGAAACAAAACACTCAGGGGATAGACAGGAAGGTGCTCATATGCACACATGCACAAAGACACGCACACGTCCCTAGGGGTGAAACACTGACACCTATGACAGTTTATTATACAGTGACATGGCCAGTGAGCGGGGCTAAACAGATTACAATCTGTCTCGATGCTGCCAGTATTCAAACAGCTGCTAAAGACTCACTCTGTTACTCAAAAGCGAACAATAAAGTATTCAGCTACTATGAAAAAGCTGTTAGCATTTCGTTAATGCAACATCTTATGTAATTTCTTTAAAAAGAAAGACTTCATGATAATCAATCTATTCACCTGCGTTTTGAATTGCTCTGGACCAAAATTAATGTCGATATTTCTTTAAATTGCACTGAATAAGTATCACTCATAAAATACGGTTTACAGGCAAATTTTTTGGGCTAAACCATAAAACACTATTTATATTCTGAAACTTCTATTAAATGCTTTAATACAGTTTATAAAGAGGTACAACCTTGCAATCTTCTGGCCATGGCAGTCAGTCACTCATCTTGCTGGCCAGTCATACGATATCAGCTTCTCTAGCTGGCCCGCTAGCTAAAATGGAAATGTGTGTTCGTGCCAGCAGTTGGAGACTGTTGGGGGACTTAGCCTTCACACTGTTGAGATAAAGTAGCAGGTCTAAGCCTCGCCTGGTGAAATGACACATCCCCCCACCTTCCTTTTTCTGTACAATCGCCATAATATTGTGTTTCTATGCTGGGCCTGTAACCTTTGATTAAATTAGTCCAGTATTGCCTGGGTCCTTTTCTAAACTGTACGCACTGGAGAGCTACTTAACGGACCCTGTCCCTTGGAGGGAAGAAACTGCTTGAGCTTACAAGTGTACGGCCACAGAAATATCAAACCCCTCTCACTCAATTCTCTCTTTCCATCCCTCCCTCTCTCCCTCTCCTTTCTCCCTCTTTCTCCATTTACACCCCTTTGCCCTCTCTCCTTGTCTCTCCCGAAGTTGTTCTCCCTCCATGTGTGTGCATGTTTGTGTGTGTGTGCGTCTGTAAGTCGATCCATCACCGTCTGTCACTCTCCAGGTGAAGCACGTATTATAAGATCTCAAAGAAAAAGCAGTAAAATGACATTTTGTTGTTGTTATATTTCAAATCTATAAACTATTGGTGCTGCACACTGAATGACAGCATAAATGAACAGATCCGAATTGCATTTGTTCAAGGAAGTGGGATTAATGTGGGGACAAGGAAAAAAGACATAGCATTGGTCAAATGTCAATCAGCTCTAGACCTTGGTTAAATGAAATGGCACTTCTCATCCACACTCAGTGTGCTATTTACTATACAGCAGCAGCAAGCTTTTCCCAGAGGCTCCATATTTCCTTTCTGATATGAATGACTTAATACATTATACAGTTTTTTTTCCTATCAGCAATCCCATTACATACCTTATAGACTTTTTTTTCCTTTTTTGCCATACTTGCAAAGCAAAAAGGTGTAAAATGAAACTCTGCAGAACCATGGATGTAACATGCCAAAATTTCAAACTTTACATGTTGGCTAGATGCTACAATACTGGATCAGTATATAATTAATGGACTTTTGAAGTCCACGGGATATATCTTGCATACATTTTTATTAAGAGTAAAAAAAAAAAAACTAATGTTTTTATGTTCATTATGATCATGTCTTTACAAATTTCATAATTAGTTATTATGGAAACAATCACTTATTAATAAAAAAATAATGGATATCACTAAAATGTCAAATAAATAATGTCTGAATTTAATAACAACCACCTTCTAATTGGGTAAACAATAATAAAATGAGCTTATTCAAAAAATGTTTTGATTGTGTTCATTTTATTAAGTTGAGATAATCATGACAAATATTTCTTTTTTGGTAATATATCAAATTTTATATGGAAAATAACAAATTGTATTTGTGTCTGAGAAATCACTTCAACTAAGTTACCCATTACAAAAACACCTCTTAAGGAAGTGTGTTAATTCCAAGACCTGCTCCACATGATGTCATTTCCTCCTGAAGAAAAGACTGGCAAGACTCCAAGGCTTTCTTAGTTATTTAATATAAAGTAGTGTGTGAGTCAAGTGTGGATTTATCACATAAATAACTTTCAATTTTACTCAATTGTATATATAATATTTAGAAGAATATGTCTCTAAAAATGCCATGTGGTGTTTAGTTATTGGTGGCCATGTTGATTTTAGGCCTGAAAACAGCAAAAAAGGCCAACTATGATACCTGTCAACTATGCTACAAAAAGTCCCGTAGTTATATATTGACCTTACTATTTATGTAACACATGCAGTGCTGAGTTTACAGGACAACTCTTTGCTATTAGGTTTAACAATTCTGTCATGTGCAGCTGGACCTGAAGAAAATGTTTGTATAACTGCAAAAAAGACAGTTTTCTTAAATGATAAAAGCTGTGTTACGTAGGGATGTTGATAAAAGAAGGGGAATGTCTTGTAAGAAAGTTTATGAGCTTTACAGACCTATGGTGTGCTGCAGCCAGATGTCAGTCAGCTGCTGCTGTGGGAAACACCATTGCTGAAACCTGAAACGTTTGTTTTCATAAATATGTTCAGAAAAGTTTTCATTTTTCTAAAGTGTATTAACTGGATGCGCATGAAAAAAATGCAACATTTGCATCCCAATAGATTTCCAAACGTCAAGAGTTCTCTAAAGTACTATTGTGGTTTTGTGATGCAATTGTTACAGATGTGCATGTTGTGAACTGCCCAATTCATGATTGGAAAACAAATACTGACACAAAATCAACTATCCAGAATGCCTTGTAATTATCTTATCTTTAATAACTTAGTTTTTTTCTTTTCTGACCAGCAATGAGCTCTGTCTCACATCTGTCATTATGGTTACCTTCCCAGGGTTATCTTGCATGATTATTCCTATCCGGAGGCCAGTTGATACAGGAAGAAAATCACTTGTCAAAAACTCCTTGAATGACTGCGCTGTGTGTGTGAGAAGGGTGTGTCTCTGAGTACAAAATGTGCATCTCTGGCTAGGTGTGTGTGTTTGTATGTCTTTGTGATTAGGGATTGAGCAAGAAATCTAAAACTCAAACAGGATGTGCGAATAAATGACTTGTTGACAGTGTTGTTGTCTCTGAGTGAAATGAATCATCCTGTCAAACTGCGGTGGTATAGGGCTAATAATAACACATGGCTCAGCGTGGTGAGAGGATTCACTCATTAAAAGCGTGAGAAAAGCGAGAAGACACACAGAGGTGAATTACAAGATGGTGAAAGTGTAATGTGTTATATCTTGGGGAGCGCTATACTTCCACGGTTTGGTCTTCGCTATCTGAAAAGCAAGACATCTACGCTTGCGCAATGATTGATAGCACAAATGTCTTTAGGTGACATATTGAAAGATAATCATTTTAGGGCTGCATATATAAGATACTACTGAATGACAGACTTCTAGAAAAATGATCGCCTGCAAACTTGTAACTGGGTTTTTTAATAACTCTAAATAACCCTGAAAAACTGTTGAATCTCTATTCTGATGCAAAGATGCTGAACGTGGGCACCGAAGGGGGGAAAGAAAAAACTTTTCCCCCTCAATTGCTGGAAGTTTTAAGAATGTAGCATTTCCATGGAATGCAGAAAGGACTCCACTGTCACTCATGACACAACTCCAGCTACCGCTAGTGTTACACAGGTGTGTGCATGTATGTGGATACACACTAGGGACCTGGTATAGTGAGATGGAGCACCACCCGCCTACAGATCCCTAATGGGGAGTTCTATGCACCTGGGTCCACGCATACACACACTAACACACACACTTCCCTCGTGTCATATTTCATGTCAGTGGGCATTTGATTGTAGACATGGGATACCACAACATGACAGGGTGGAGCAGGCTTTTTCTACAAGGTGACATCACAGCACTGATCTGCTGCGTGTGTGTGTACGTGAGTGTGTCTGTGTCCATGTGCATCTGTGTCTGTTTCCATGCCCACACTTTTCACACGTCAACACACAAAAGCCACATGGGAGGCCATTGAGAGCTGTAGCAGCTGTGGAATATGTTATTCAAATGGTGTGTGACTGTTTTGTGTGTGTGTCACAGCATTAATATGTGTGTGTGTGTGTGTGTGTGTGTGTGTGTGTGTGTGTGTGTGTGTGTGTGAGTGTGCGCTTGTGTTATCATCACATGTTATCATCTCTGCCTGTAAGAATAAACGGCACTGATGTGTCTCTGCGGGGAGCTTATAGAGAATCACTTACCTCTCTGCATTTACTGTAGCATAGCAATGAGTGACTCAGTTCTTTTATGTACATATAAGACAGGACAGGAAACATTAAATGGATTCACATTGCTCTATAAAATTGCAATACTGGGTGTCAGATAGTAAACACAATAAAGATACGTTGAAAGTGGTCAGTGCCTGTTCTCAGATTTGTCCCTGCTGGCTACTGCATGATTCCTTCAACTCTGAATCTGAAGGGATATGAACTATTCCTTCTGTTTCTCCACTGCCTGAATGAAATTGACATAATGCAAAGACTACAACCGAATCGTACGAAATACAACCTTGAATTTTTGCATCAATCAACCAACAGCATTAAGCTCTTATACTGTGTTTCAGTCTTACGTTTTTGCACATTCTGCACAAAAGCTAGCACTGAATTTTCATTAATTTGGCAGTATAAAGGTAACTAGGGGCAGATTCATTGTGTTCTGTCTTTTGCTTTTAAATAAATTATCTAAAAACTTGTTTCAGACCTTTTGGTACCACTGTGTGTGTGTGTGTGTGTGTGTGTGTGTGTGTGTGTGTGTGTGTGTGCGCGCGCGTGCGTGCATGCGTGCGTGTGTTGCAGACATTAGTTTGCATCAGCCTTATTTGTTTCCTGCTGCACTGGGAAGGAGTTCCCACCCCTTAGTGTGTGTGTGTGTGTGTATGTGTGTATGTGTGTGTGTGTGTAGATGGTTGGCTCCCTAGCCTGTGTCTAGCCTTTGCGGCACGGTCCAGGGCTCTGCGGCTGCCCCGGGGCCACCATTGTCCCTGGTCTCCACAGCCCAGTGGCCACAGATGTTCCCCGTTTGATACCGTGCTCCTCACACATACACCCCACTCCCCTAGATGTGTGGGTGGCCAAGCGGGGCGCCCTGTTGCATGCCGCACTTGCACGCCATTGGCCGCCTGGTGCCTGCACGTGACACTGAAAGGGGGAAGCCATTGCGTCTACAGTTTTAATCCCACCACCATGCATAATGGAACAGAAGTAGCCCCAAGTGGAGAAGAGAGCTTTGCATGAGGAGGTGTTCATAAAAGGATCATGGGAAAAAACGGGTGCGAGCGGATAGAACGGGAGCACACTGAAATGTTGTTCAAAGCACCTCGAGGAAAAGAAAAAAGACTTTGGAAGACAACTGACATCTCTCGCCGGTTGTGCTTCCGTGTCGTGTGTGTGTACACGTGTGTACATTGCATGTAACGCATGAGGGGGGATTGATCGGGTCGCTCAGTGCAGCAAACAGGCCGTTCAAATTGACAAGAGATGCAACGATGAACGTTGAGAAACCGTGACATCACAGCTGAAGACGTTTCCCTGGGTGCTCAATCGCTCCTTGTTACTCTTGCTTTCTAAACACAAACATGAGACACATGCACATTGCAATGTTTTCTTCATCTTCTGTACTAACATGTAAAGATCAGTGACCTCCTGTTAGGCATGTATGCATTGATGTGATTGTTTAGATTCTGAATAATCCAGGGAAGATTAATCAGTACATTATCAGTTTTTCCAGCAATTTTTTTGTATTCTAGTTTTCTCCATAAGTAATTGTGAATTTACATTAAGGAAGATGTATGTATTATTCACTTGTTTCCTCATACTCAGTGTTTATGTGCACAATTGGGAATTCTTACCAACATGATTCTTCTTACAGTCCTACAATCATTATAAAAATAAAAACTTCCTGCATTTTTTTGTACTATAATTTGCAGCATTTAAGTAGCATTCTGTTTGCTGTTCCATTTTCCTGTTAAAGAGAGGACAGTTAAGTTGTTTTGTTAATTACACAGTTCCTTCTTCGGCGCATATGTTGTTCGAACTTATCTTTTTTAGCAATCTTTCACTCGCCTGCTTGATGACAAACTGAAATGTTTGCCTTAGAGTTTCCGTTTTCCAGTTAAACAACTGACACATATTGTTTGCTTTTGTGACATTTTAGGATCTTGAAAAAAGAAATCTGCAACTTCTTTGAAGGTGCAGACTTTGCAGGAGGCCCGTGAACACATTGCAGAGTGACAGGTGAGTTTAGTTCAGTGATCATGGCACGCAACCAACCCTTCACTGGCCATTTCTTTGTCTGAATGTGACACAAAACATGCTACACCAGTTCAGTTATGTAATAGTATCCATTAACCTGTCACTTCAAAATTAAAATGCATACCAAAAAGAATTGACAAATAGAGTGGAAGATGCGCTTGACATACTTCAAAAGATTCAAAATTTAATGACTGATGTGCCAAAGCATGTGGGATTTTTTTTGTAGTTCATGGGGTTTTTTTGTTTAAGTGGAACTCTTAATGTGACAGCTGACAAATGATGGATGGTTGCACTTTACATAATATATATGTTATCTGCTTGATTCACCGTCACTTCGGGGAAATGTGAGTGAAGACGACAAAGAGAGACAACAGCTCGATACGGAAGTTGTGATCTGCGGGAGAAATTCAAATGCACAAATGCCAAACAGAAATGGAGTAAGTACAAGTCGAATAGAGAGGAAGCAGCCGCCATTTTCTTCTGCTCCAAGACACAGCCCAGTCTTAATCAAAATCCCACACAGGAAGAACACTTGAGTAGCTTAATCAAAGATCAGCCTGCTCGGTATTAATAATAGAGCAGAGTACTGAAATGGAGTTTTACTTATTCAAGACTGCACTTATTCGCCTCATATACCTTTAGAGTATATTAGGCTCTGGGTGTGGCAGGAGTGGGTACTGAACCTAATAAAGCTGGTCGAGCCCTTACCTGTGTACACATAAGCTACCTTAATGACTGCATACAGTTTAGCTTGCTGCATATAAAACAAGTACATATCATTTTCAAGTGCTGACTAGAAAATTGAATCAGATTAACGAGGTTGTGATTTCTGCAACTGAGTTGATTTGAGATTGTATTAAATGAAATTCTCAAACTGAGAAAAGCATAAAATTCTTTTTTGATATGTGTTTGAATGCATTACAAAAATAATATATTTGCCACTGCTACACATATACACATATAGTTTGACAGATCAATCCAGATCGTATTAGTTTTTTATTTTTATCAGCATAATCAAAAAAATCTATCAAGTTGCAAAATCTTGATACTGAGCATTTGAGTAAACTCAATTACTTTTCCCACAATGTCTTACAATACTACACGCTCAAGTAGCAACTGAAGCATTATTAGACTTTTTGGCTATGCCAACATACTCACAGCAGTTGGTTAAGGTTAAAAATACTTTATTGAAACTACAGTCTTTCTTTAACTTCAGTCAAAGAGGTTTTGTTGCCTGAACCTAACCACAAATCTAAGTGATGGCACAAGTTTTAGTTTTTTGAGTCGATGCCTTGTTACGGACAATATCCCCCTCAACTACCCGCACTACAACTTGTGTTGGGGGCGTGTTACAAAAAAGGCACTTCTAACTATACAAAAAAGGTTCCCATCAAAAAATTATATGCAGGTGCATATAATTTTAGCGGTAGGTTTTGTCCTAATTTGGAATGGGGTAATGTAATTAGTAATTAGTAGGATTGGGTCATATGTAAGGCAAAACCATGCATTTTATATTATTTATACTTTTATTCATGTGCTAACATAATTGCACAAGGGTTTTCTAATCATCAATGAGCCTTTCAACACCATTAGCTAACACAATGTAGCATTGGAACACAGGAGTGATGGTTGCTGGAAATGTTCCTCTGTACCCCTATGGAGATATTCCATTAAAAATCAGCTGTTTCCATCTACAATAGTCATTTACCACATTAACAATGTCTAGATTGTATTTCTGATCAATTTTGCGTTATCTTCAATTTTTAAAAAAAGGCTTTTCTTTCAAAAATAAGGACATTTCTAAGTGACCCCAAACTTTCGAACTGTAGCGTATATATAGTTGCTTATATTTCTGTCTCAAATGCAGCTTCTGTCTATGCTTAAGGTCCCTGGCAAAAGTGAAATGTTTGTTTTCTTGTAATAAGGTTCACAAATATCCTATTCAAAGTGGCCTGGACACGATTGATAGCCACATGTCTTTGATAGTATGACGTATTTCTCACAGTGAAACTACAGGTCGCCATTATCTTTCATAATGACGGACAGAGTATATCTGCCACCTGTTTTAGGACTATGGTTGACTAAAAGCAGCTGTTTTCACACACCCTCCAATGCATAACTCATGCTGCTGGATTATCTGTATATCTCAACCTCCCTACACACTTAATCCATTTCTAAATCCCTACACCCTCCTCTCAACTGCTCCCAGAGAGAACAGAGGACACCTCGCAACATCACACCTGCCTTCCCCAAGGGCAACATGGTTAGGGAAAATATCTGAGGTTTTTCTCGACTTTCTCCTTCTCTCTCTGTACAGCTCTCCACCAGCCACACACTGGTGGTGGGATGTGTTTTTGGAAAGCGACTCAGGAGGTCTACCCCACGTTCAGACTACTGTGTTTTAACAATCTCACTTCTAATTTTCCCAGCCAGTAGTCTGACACAAAGTACTGGATGTTCAAAATAACAGACTTGCCCTCCAAATTGTTGCTATTTTTAATGGGCTGACCTACATCTTGTCTGGGTCAAAAAGAAACACTGTGTATATACTGTACAGCTCTCTGTTTCAAATCAAACAAGGGTTTTCAAGTGTGTTTTTAAGATAATCTTTCAGACATGGCTCTAAGATATGCAGCAGTCTTATTTAAACCACAAATCTGCATTTTTCTTGAAGGTTATTTTCAATAACTTGAGTTGTGAACATGAGGCATTATCTCTTAAGGCCTATAATTCCTATGAGACAAAAGGCAAAGAGGAGGAATTCCGAGGAAATCAAATATTGTCTCCAAAACCGTGTCTGGTCATGTCACTTCAGGACTCGCTACCTAAAGACAAAACATGCAGGCGTTACATAGGATTATTGAAGAGAACCTGGGCAAACAAAAGACTGTACCAATACAGTGGGGCAGAGATTCGTGCAGTGACAGCAACAATGGGCATGTGTGGTGTGCAGATAGGCAGGCGTCAGCTAATTTGCTCAGTGGGAACACTCTATTGTTTGGGGTTCGGGACAAGTGCACTTCAATGGCACCTCACTTGTAGATCGGTACACTGCAGACCGAGTTCGATGTGGCTGAGCTATTGTTGAGCTAAATGCTATTAACTTTTAAGCCGAGCGACACATAAAAGTGAAGCTGGTGTAAATTACAATTCCCCTGCACATAATCCACTTGCTGATGGAAGACATTACAGCGGCCTTGTGTCTTGACAACAGATTACGGCGGCGGCTTTACCCTACCCCGCTTGCAAACAGGAGAAACCACGGGATTTTTGTTTTTATCCGCCTCATCCCTTCTTCATCTTCTTTCTCTCCCCTCCCTCCCTAACTCCCTCCTTTTCTGTCCTCCCGTCCTCCCATTGATCTCACAGTAGTATTCAGTATGTGCCAATGGTTCATGCCTGCAGGGGGGCCACCAAATCCATTATCAGGTAGGACAACAGTTTCCACACTGTTTCACTCACACTGTATACTATATGGAGGGAGGAAGGCAGGGAGAAAGGGAAGGGAGGAGAGATGGGGGGAGCTGAAGCATGCAAAAGCTTTTCAAACCAGATTATGAGCCAGAGAGTATATAAATTAAACACTTTAGACTACGGTTAAAAAAGATGAGTGTATTTCACATCATGTATATAAAAATTATTGAACACAGTGTAAATACTCACAAATAACCAACAAGGATTTATAAATATCCTTCAAATATTTTCACTATATTTTCAGGTTTAAGTTAATTAATAATGTGATGAAGAGCCATACATTATCAATACATGTCTGCACAAATGGTTGAATACATTTCTTGAAGGGTGTGTAATTTAGTTTGACACCTGTGCAACTCGGTGTGTTACCTGCATGACAACAGCGATGAGATTAGATGAAGCATAAGCATAAAGGTATGTCAAGTGTGTCTTTTTTTGCATTCATAAACAGATATTAGCAGACATAGCAAATGTGTTAAGGGCTTTTGACAACCTATTGCATAAGGAAGAAGCAAGTCCAATCATACAAACATTTCTGTTCTGTCCAGGTAAGTGTGTGTGTGTTTCAGGAAGACAAGCCAGACATCTGATAATCTCAATAAACATTTCTTCACCCAGACAGACGCAGAACGCCGCATCATAATCTGAGGCTGTGGTTTTGGTGCCGCAGTGGGTTTTGCTTATTGAGACTGGCCAGATACTGTGAACACTGAAACACCACTGGCAACTGGCAGCATTTACTTGTTCTCTCACACACACACACACACACACACACACACACACACACACGCACGCACACACGCACACACGCACACACGCACACACGCACACACGCACACACACACACAGACACACAGACACACTGTGGAGTAACCAAGGGCCAGTGTAGCAGTAGTGATGGCCAGTGTGCCAGTCTGAGCGTGAGTGTGTCTAATTCCCAACTAATGCTGTCTAACCCCCAGGTCCACTGTCCTTGGCTGCCTGCCACTCTCTCAGTACTCACTATGCTCCTTTAAAAGCCTTTCAAGGAAAAGGGCAGGGGCATAAAGCAAGATAAAAAGCAGACAGAAAGAGAAAGACACAAGAACACTCTTTATTTTCCCACATGGATAAGAGACAGGTATATTATCTGAGTAATATTTGAGGCAATGAGCAGTATTGCTTTGGGACATTATTGTAGAAAAACAATATGACAGTCCAATTTTTGTTACATGATGTGGAATTTAAGGATAAAAAATTTGGTTAAACCTTTCTGAATCTGTGAGTTTTGCCCTAACGGACAGCTAGTATGTTACTTTGAAGCAGTCTTTTCAGATAAATTAAGCACTCTTTGTCTCTCTTTTTAAATGCAGGACAGGTTTTCTTGTTGTATGTAAGCAGTAGGAAATGTTGTAACCTTATAAGTACAGGGCTGAACCTGAATTTTACTACCTCTGAACCCTGACCTTTGACCTCTTCACCCACTCCCACATCTCCACCTGCTCCTTCCCATATCCATCCTCCAACGACAACGCGCCACATCAAGCGGTTAAAGAACCATGCAGAAAATGATTTTCCCTTGCTCTATTCCTTTCCTTCCAGTTGCAGGTAGGTTTTAGCTCCAGAGAACATGTATGTATTCATATATTACCATAAATGAGTGCTGGGGATGTATATACCACTCAAGGTCCTGAAGGCCTGTGGCTTAGTGGCACTGTGCTGGAGGCTCTCCCTTATGAAACCTGATGCCTGGAGCGAAGCTTACAGATAATCGGGTTGGATCGGCTGGGGGGCGTAGTGTAAGTTACAGCAGAGTAAACCAACCAGTCAGGCCTGTGTGGCTTGTTGTTATGTTGTGTTTTTGCATATGAGAGCTGGCCTCTGTGACTCGAAACTCTCCCTCTCATATGCCTGGTCTGTCCTAAAGGAACATGGCCACAAATAGGGTTACACACATGCATTTGATAAGGATATATCTTCCCACATTCACAATGCACACACAAATGCATAATACAGATGATATATTATTTTGCCTGCATCTGGCCCAGTGTTAACAAGGCGTGTCCAGGAGCACACCTATCAAAGTGTGTCATCTACGTCACCTAAGGCCTTTTTGAATTCTCCGCTCTCCTCCTTTTTCTCTGGTTTTGTTCTCTCGAGGAACTCAAAATAAATATGCCCTCTGCACTATCTGAAACATATTATCATCACATTCACCCCCAAGATATGCATTTCAAGCAAAGAACCACTGGCATTTTTTTTAGGAGATGCCAAAACATAAATGCTGCGCTTCAGGTAATGGAATAAGACGGATATATTTAGAGCAGAGAGATCCTCGGTGGAATTTCAAAACTTGACTCATTCATTTTTTAAATGTTTTTTTTCATCTTATTTGAATGTGTGTTATCTAGTATTGGGTTTCCTAAAAACACGGGGTATCTACAAAGACGATAATTTAGCAACAATAAACACTGTCGGGAAAAGTCGAGCAAAGGATGTATATTTTGTTTTAGACTGACTTGAAGATGTGCCAGCATCTGTCCTTCTTTACCATATATTAGTAATATAGTAGTAGTATATATTAGTAATCCCACATTAAGTATTTAGTGTGTCAAATTTGGTTAGTTTTAAATCACAAAGCAGTAAGACCACACTAAAGAAAGATGATAAAAGTAGTTCCCAGCTCGTATTTTTTTCAAATTCTCTTTGTAATCCCTGCACTAACACATAGATACCTATTCTGACAGCGAATTAGCAGCAAGAACCAACAAATCTAACAAACTGTAACAGCTGCACTTAATGATGTGGATACTGTCCATGACACAGGAATTACGGTGAATCCTGAAAAAAAAAAAGATAGCAAAATTCATTCACAATTATTAGACTAACATCCTTGGGCATAACTCATGTCTTGAAGATAAAATACTGAAGTGGTATATTTAAAGGTTAATGGCCATGGGTGTTCATGTGCATGTGAATGTGCATACTCGGTTGTGTGTGTTTTCATATGAACTTGCTTGAATATGCGCAAATGTCTGCTCACATGTGCACATATCAGGCAAGACAGATGAGGATGACAGATGTGAGTGTGTCTGTGCATGGGTGTGTGTGCGACGAAGGGGGAGCTGGGTATTCGTGTGTGCATGATGGAAAAATGTCGAATAGACATGGGAGCACAATGACGGCTCTTTGAGTTTCATCGGTCTCCCCATCACTGCCTTCATCCCTCCATCCCCCCACTTTCCTAAAGGCACAAACTCTGCCAGTTGTCACCTTAGAGTATTGCAGGCCTGCTGAAGCACTCCACTCCTCGGGAGGAGAATGTCAGCCCAGGCTCGGGGCAGTTTTGACAAACAGAGTATATATTGATACATGATAAAGTATGCTAGAAATCACCCGACTGCTGAGGGCTACTATAGTTTTAATATCATCATTTGAATTAACAAGCATTCTGTGGAGAAATAATGAGCTTTCATTATTCAGAACATCATCCTTACCCCGGCGGAGACTCGCAGGGCTATTAGTGCTTGAGAACTTAATGAAAAGAAGATAAAGAAGGTTTGAGATAAAAGTTTGAATGGCCACACTCGGTAACCAGAGTTAAAATTTAATGCGGCCCCAGTGGATGACGGATGAGCTTCTTATCTGGGGCCTGGGGAATGGGTAGACAGGGGATCCGCTTTGGAAGGTGCCATTCTGGGGGAGGTGAAGAATGTGCACCCCTCCCGCTTTTTCTGACAGGCCCAGTGTGCTGTGCCAACCCGGGTGGACCCCCCACCCCACTTGCTCAGTGATTCATGCCATCCCATAGATAGCTGTATGTGTCACTGCAAGAGCACTTTCAGATTCAGGACCAAAAACATTGTTGCTTTGCCAAAATGATATCCCATTAAATTAACTTGGATTTGATTGCAAAATATGTCTGGCTATCATTGCCCAAAGTTGAGTCTGCTTCACTTCCCTTCTATAAGCTACGGCTACAGTGTATTACATAATTAATGATTAGTTATCAACAAGAAAAGATAATTGATGCCCACAGGAGTTGGTAGTTTAAGTGAAGACAGATCAGCAAAGGCTAGAAAAAAGTAAAATATTTCAAAAAATGTAAAAATCCTCTCATCTGTTCTAGTCCATCTCTTTAATTTTTCACAACTACAATCATGTGCACATGCAAGGCTGCCTCAGGATAGATTCTCTTCATTTAGCCAACCCTGTGGTGATGCCTTTACTCCAAAACTAGCAGAGTGCTTCATTCCTTCAATGTGCTTTAGCTGCAGAGCATTACATAACTGACATTCACTTAGTTGTCGAGAGATGGATAACAAATGAAGCCAAAAATATTTTAATGTCACCTAAAGCTCAGCAAACAACAGTGATGAGTGATCATGCAAAGTGCGTAACTCCCAATTTGACTTCTATGTGGCATCATCTGTTGATATGGAAACATACAGGTGCACCGGTAAAATAACACACAGTACACATTGAGAAACACACACACAAGGAAGAAAAAAAAAATACAGCAGCAACCACTCATGGAGTCCCTCTGCTTGATGCTGTGTTTGTCCCAAGGGCCTTAAGGGAAGTATGTTTGCTTGCTGAACCATTGTGAAGTCTCCAGCAGACATGTCTAGTTTGCTGCTGTGCTGGGCTGTGCTGTTCTCTGCTGGAGGAGATCTCTGTGAATGGGAGGGGAATGCATTGATTTGATGAATGAGTGCATATTTGTGGGAGTACTGGTGGCCAATGTGCAGTCTGGTGTGAGAAGTTATTTTTGTGGCTAGAACTTGACAACAAAGCCTTTAGCTCTAAGACTGCAAGAATCACAGCTCATTGAAAGGCTGGTACAGATGTTATTTTCTCACATTGTTTCTATTTTGAGGATAAGATTCTTTTAGTGTGGCTTTCCATTTCTATTCTAGTATACAACAATTAATGTATTTATTATGCTTTTCATTTATTTTTTAAAAACATGTTGATCTAACTGTTCAATTAACATAAAGGCATCATCTGCATAAAATGATATCTGGTACATTTCGTATGACAAATTAGTCATTTTCGGGTTACAAATTCTGTAATACTGAAGCTCCTGACACAGGCCTCCAACAAGGAAAAGAAAGCAACGCCACTGTCCAACCCAGACAAAAAGTTTGGGTTTTACAGCATATTCCCTTAAGCTCAGGTGACCACACTTTAAGTATTCCAGGCTGTGCTGCACCTTGTCCCATTCCCATACCTCAAGACACGTACATGTGCTGCCAATGTGCTTTTCAGTTTATAAAACTCTTCAGTTGGCCAATATAATCTTTTTAAAATAACCAATTAATACTTCTACTAGCAATAAAGTTTAACATCAAACCCAGGTGTTTTATGGAAAAAAGTAAATATCATTTGAATGCATTTTACCCCACAACTTTTACTATTCATAGCCATAATGTGGTCGATACTTCAAAGAAGCTGTTTAATATTTTAGGCTCCCATAAATGTTCCTTATCCATAATGGCACCTCCATTTATTGTGGCTATATAACTTTAATTAAACACACCCATGTGTTGGCTGGTACAACAACTTGACACAGAACAGCAACAATACGACCTGGTAAAAGACATGTGAGGGTGAGAGCGGGAAGCTGGGACCTCTCTAGGGTTAGCATGGGTTAGCTGGAATTCTGGGAAGCCAAAAGCTCTGGAGCAGTGGAAGTACTTAAAGGTTAATGCCAGTCAAATTTGGAATCCAAATTTTTTTTTTTTTTAAGTGTGGTTTCCAGCTACCCTAAACACACAGTGAGCCAAGATGAAAAACAGTTTACAGATCCATATGTAATTCCTATGGCTTTTGATTCTCCCCACAATGCAGCAATAAGAATTTAAAGGTGGTCTTTGAATAATTATGGACTGCAAATATGTTGGGCTTTGATGTAAAACATGATGTTTTAATAGGTTTTAAGGGTATATATATAGTGTAAAAATCCATATGTTCACTTTGGGGCAACTAGTCTTTGTGACAGTAAGTGCTTTTCCACCCATGATTCCAAATTCATAAGTAATAAGATGATGTAGTTTTGAATGAATCAAAGTACAATATTTATACAACATTCAACACTAAGTAATGTTCCTTATTGTCACAGACAATATATTATAAACAGTATATTATAGAACATGCGTCTTACAGCACCAAACTGCACAATCACTAGCCAACATTTGCAGTTTTTAGTGAATTTTCCTATAATTGATAGTGTTTACTTTCATAAGATATGTCAATCATCTAAGAAATGTATTCATGACTTAATTACCACATTCTAGTGCTGAAGCAGCACAAAGCCTCCTGCTAGAGAAAAAATCACGAGGGGTTAAATGTGTCACAAAAAAAGAAGACTTGTATTAAACTTTTTTTTATTTTTGCAATTTAATGGAATTTATAGAGGGCAGAATACTGCTACATTTACAGATTATGTCAGCCTTTTTAATTCAGTTCTATTGCATCATTTTTATGGGACGAGGCAAGGATAGCTGCAGGGTAAGGCTGGGGGATGGAAAGGAGCGTGGTCTAAGTCCTGTACAAGTATTCACAGGCCCAGAAAGCAGGCAAGCATCATAAAAAATGTCTCACTAATCATTTCAATACAGCACTGAGGCAGGTAGGAAGATGGCTTTGTATGCACAAGCACACACATGCACAGCAACAGGTGATATTCATGAAACCTGAGGGGACACTGTGAGAACACGAGATCCGATTAAAGGCAGACTTGAAGGAAACAAAGGAGGAAAGTAGCAAAGGAGCAAGAAAGAGAACAAGTTGGACACTTTGTGTTATGAACCATGAGACAGGAAAAGACAAAGACAGAGTCTGAGAGAAGCAGTGATGTAACGACATCACACATCAGAGACTGTGGAGCGGAAGGTAGTGTGTTTTTACAAGGTGAGTATGCCTGAGACGTGGAGACACCTCATTTAGATAAATGGAGTAGTGAGCCACTGTCATCTCAAGGGGAACCTTGCTCCTAATTTCCCCTGGAATCACAAACAGCTGTTGTTTAAACTAGATCACATCACCATCACATGGCTGCGGGGAGTAAGTAGCTCCGCCGCTACTCCTGACTGTCACCACCCGATAGCCATTTTTAACGCTGATCCCTTTCAGGTACTTTAATGTTCCTACTGTCTCGTGAGACGAGGGAGGGGAGTGGAAATCTCTGTCAAGACAAATGTAGAATGAGAAAAATGTATTTCTTTAATAAGAGCTGACTTGAGCCCAAAAGGACACATAAGCCTGCTGTCCAAGTCCTGCTAATAAAGAGGCCATCTAGTATGTTGTCTCTGTCCTTTTCCTTGGCTGCTCAGGATGTATGGGCCCCATCTCTCTCCTTTCTTTCCCAGGATCCCATGCTCGTGCCATGTGTTGTTGCTGATCACAAACATATGGTTTAAATACTGCAAACACTGTGCAGACATAACAACACATGCAGACAATAACATAGATAACCTTCACTAAACTTTTACCTTTAAAATTCTTTCATAACATGTTGCCTACTGTTACCTAAAACTAGCCTGTTACATAAAATACAAAAGGCAATGTTGTTTTTTACACGCACACACACACACACACACGCACACACACGCACACACACGCACACACACGCATACACACGCACACACACGCACACACACACACACACACACACACACAGACGTGTATATAATATATCATACACTGATTAAATACAGTTTGACTGGTGACACCATTAAATATAATTTATCTTTTGTCTTTTCTAAAATAGCTTCAATACCTAGACACTAATTTAACTAAGAACAACAATCAACAGTCTGACTTCAGCTCATGACTCACGATATCAAGCATTCTTACTCCCCACAAAGGAATTTTATAAGAATTCCATTATACTAACATTACACATTGTTTTAACAGAGGTTGGGTAATTACAGTGAACACCTATAACCATATAGTTAAGCCACTCATCTGTGCAGATGTTCACCGATAGATAACACATTTAGAAACAGACACAGAGATATTTAGTGCAGTGACCAAGAAATGGTTGAGCTTAGACAGAAACACACTAGAAAACCCGTTGAGCCAAATTTGTAATTGCTGATGTCGATCATATAAATAAAATTGACTTGATTTGACTTTTACTGACTGCTGAAATACAGTGTCATTTTTACCTCACAAAGTGATTGATTATCATGTGAACCATATTTATGAAAAGAGTCATTTTTGGAACTTCAAATGTAATTTTACACTATCTTCTGACTAGTTATGATAGTTTCATTACAGAGCACATTTTTGGCTTTAAATCTGTTATGAACTTCTCTCCAGAAACTTGATATGAAGTTATTTTTCTAAGATTATCACACTATTCTGTTGACTTCCATCCAGACTGAATGCTACAGGACCTGTGGAGATCTGTCTACTTCATCTCAGCCAAGAAACAGCAACCATTCTAACAAATGCATCCTCTAAATCATATTTCTTGTAATTAGAGTGTACTTTAGCGAGCCTAGAGGCTTTACTGGAAGCATGGCTTGTATTTAAACATCTGAGAGGACAAAGCGTGTGTGAAAGAAATAGAAAGATGGCAGCGTGCTGGAGTGATCCTCTATAGACCATGCTTCAGCAGACAGACGTGAGTGTAAAGAAGCAGAAATGTAAATGAGTGCGTCCATCCATCCAAGGCCTCGCTCAAAGCTTTTACACATGTGAACTTTAAATACCACCCACCCAGCTCTTTCCTATTGCCTGTCTGTCAGTGCCTGTCTTAAGAAAGGGCAGCGGACTGAACTTTTTAGTCATTGATTATGTGATTATACTGGCTTAGTGTGTATCTAACGCCTTTTCTGCAGCGCGTCTCATGAGGGGCTGAGTTCTTTTTTAGGACTGTGTGTGGCTAAGTGTGAGTGGGTGTGTTGTCTCATATGTTTGTATGTTTGATCAGCTACTGTTCATTTCACACATGTAGTAGCTTATCGGTATCGTGGGACAGGATTCATACTTTTGTATACTTTTCATGAAGCTACGATGTTGTGTTTGCGCTGGCAACACCCTCGCTAAAATTAGCTTAAAATGTATATTTTCCACACCGAGTATTTAGGGAACCATTTCCATCTTTGAATCCCAACCCCTGGACTACAAAAACACTGTTGTTGTGTGTTGCTCATCACCCCCCTATTGTGTGGGATCTGCCTGCTGTGCTGATCACAAAGTAAGAGACAAATCATCAGGTGAGTCAGAGGGAGCAGCATTCCTTCATCAACAGTTCCACTGTGAGCCTGAGAGTTACCACAGAGTTAGAACCACAGACATGAACACACACACCACACACACACACACATGCACACACTCTGCAGGTGTGCCATAAATTAAGTGCATGAGTAACTGTCTAGAAGAAGGAGGGAAAAAAAAAGCAGTCCTAAGAGACAAAATGCCAGCACACACTCATAAACAGATGTATTCAGGTCTCCCTCACACACACACAAGAACAGAAGTACATACTTACACAGCAGTGTTTTGTTTATGTATACATAAACTGGCTATCTGCACTGCTTGTGTGTATTTTAAACCACTTTTTTTTTGCCACGACTTGGCATAATTTTTGGTTTAAGTCTTGCTACAAAGATTAGAGAATGGAAAATGTTTCCTAGTCAGTTGGTTCTCGGGTATCTGGGCTTGTTTATGTAGCCGAGAGTGTGTACGGCATGCTCCAGTGCACGACTTTGTATGGAGAAGGCCTGTCGATGGCCGTGACATAGATATAATTTTTAAAAAATGGCTTCCTGGTTGCCGCCGCTATGGAGTGTGGCAGTAGGCAGTGGCAACTTGACAATCCGGTTCTGCGTCAGCGTGTGACAAGCCAAACCAAAAGGTCAGAGACTTCAAAGCCTCGAAGCAGCTTCAAAACAGAGCTCCGCACCTCTGACAGCTACATAATATTTGTGTAAGTGTATACCTAACTGTGTGCGTGTGTGTGTGTGTTTGTGAGCTATAAAAAGGAGAAATTTTGATATTGTGGGTTTTAATGAAAGCCTGCCAAGAAGAGCTATTGCCATATGTTGATGGGTCAACAGTAAAAACACTTTGATAACATAAAGGAGGAGGTTAGTGAAGCAGAATTGTAAATAGAAGGACTTGGCTATGGGATACTGAGATAAGGCTGGTATTCAATAGGTTTCCTTTATGCTAGAAGTCATTTTGTCAAAGTTTCTGCCCCAGTTTTCGCATGTGCATATTTAATTTTAGAAGGAAAATGAGAGTGGGGAACAGTCACAGCTGTGGTGCCCTTGAGTTCCTGTGACCTGTTGCTGGTTTGGCATACACTTGTGCTTGAAGGCTTGATTGAAAGACTCCAAGGAATGTGAATGGATGTGGGTTTGTACATAAATAGTTACTGCAGTCAAGGAAGTTGCTCTTTATAGTCAGAATTAATCAATACATGGGCATCAGCAGTGACTCGCTTTGTCTGAAAACTCAGCAAAGTCACATTAAACTTGGGCACACTTTATTTTTTGGAGGACTCAGAAAAATTAATTTGTAAGCCTGACACAAATAAACAGCTCATGCATAAATATACCCGTAACTTTAAGACAAAAGGAGAACAGCTCTATCTTCATTGCAAGGAAGGGATTTCTCTCCTTATCAAAGCAACACAGGGCAAGATTAAAGAGTCAAAATCCTCCCCACGTGTGTAGTGTGTGTGTGTTTGCTCTTGCATGCCTGCCCCCGGATGTTCTTTCTCCTTCTCCTCCCTCTCTCTCGTCACTCTCCCCGTAGCATTTGGAGTTAGCTGCCAGGCTCTCCTCTTTAGCATCCATCCATCCCTCCTTCCTTAACCCTGGAGGAGTCTGCAATAATCAGTCTTGTTTCCCAGGAGGTCCTGCTACAGTAGCTGCTGTGTATGCTCCCATTTGTTTCCATGCAGATGTGGCCTCCAGTGAATTCACGCGAATCCTTATACACTGGAACTACATGGTCAATCAATAACATTCAATGACAACAGGGCATTTGCCCATTGGTGCATCTCACTCTTTCCTCCCACCCCTGGACAATGGCCCGCAGTTTGTGTACATACACTGCATGAACCTTGGATTGCTTGGACAAATAGCTAAAACAATCACAATCTAGCAATAATGAGCAAGCTGGTGCTCAAATGTGAAGCTATAAATTTTAAATATTTGGGTGACAACCTTAGTGTTAAAAAAAGTAAGTAAATGCAATTTTAACATATGAAAATCATGGTCAATCCTACTTAAAACAATGTTTAGCGGCTGTAATTAGTGTCAAAGTTCCCATCCCTTCTTCTCGGTTGAACTGTTCATGATATATTCATTGCAGTAAGATGCAGAATACATCAAATTAGAATGCATGACTTGACCTTTTCAATGATGCTAGTTGTGTGTCTGTGCAGTGAAGTGTTGCTGAGAAAAAAAATTGATTATACATAAAATTTGCATATACAGCTCTGTGTTTGTCTCCCCACACATTATTTGTGTTCAAATTAATCCTGAACTTATCATTGCACAGGCGTGGAACATGTATCACAAATAGGAGAACCAGAGCTCTGCAATGATCCTCATCACAAACTTGTACATAATCACATCGTGAAGACATATCAAAGTTCTACACAGTAATATCTTTCTCCTCATCTCAGGTTAATTGCACATCAAAATAAACATAAGACAGCAGGCATCAGTAGTTACGTGTTATGTAATGATTGGCATACTTTTGTCTGTGCGTAACATTACTCAAAAACGGACAAACGGATTTGCATGAAATTTTCAGGGAAGGTCAGAAATGACACAAGGACCACCTCATTAGATTTTGGCAGTGATGCAGCTTATAGTCTGGATCCACTGATTTGTTAAAGATTTCTGTAGCAGCACGGCATCACTGTAACTATGACAACAAGTGAACAGTACATCGGCTGCCTGCTGATGATCACATGATTGCGACCTACTACAAATCCACCACTGTGGACTTGTTGGGACTTATCCGTTGGAAATGATACAAGGAAAAATTGACTAAATTGTGGGCTGTTTCCGAGTCCCATCAGTTCCCGCTGCCTGCTACATATTTAGGTCACGCAATTCAGTATCCATACATAACGTACACAAGCATAACACACACCTGTACTCAGCGCGAGGTCATTTTTTACTAAAGATTTCAACGGTCGGAAATGATACAACGACTGAGCAACCTTGAGGAGTACTGCACTCTCTGAGTACTTTTCTTGTTTCTAGTTATATCTCTGTGCAACAAAATGGAATTTTATTTGTATTTATTTGTATAAAATTTCAGACAATCTCTCCTGTATTATATCTATATATCTCTTTTCTTAGCGTAAATTCTCATTAAAAATCTGCACATATAGACACAGACTGTTGTGAGATAAACAAAACTATCAACAACAAACAAACATAATCAAGTACCTATGGCTAACTCTATGAGCAAGAACAGAACTAAGAAGTAAAAGCAGTGAAATTACTGAAAATAGCATAGATTTCATAAGGATATACAAGTTTTCCTCATTCTGCAATAATAATATAACACACAAAGCCCTATGGATTTTCATTAAACTAAAAAAAAAAGCAACAATGCTCTTGCAGGCACCAAACTGTTTAAAACACAGACTTAAGAAGAGATGAGGTTAAAATTGAGGTAGTATTGGATAATGGAGTCATGAACAACAACATTTTGGGTCATGACCTTAATTCTCTGCTGTTTTATGTTGTTTCCCATAGCAACTGATACAAATCAGATACAGTCACATCAAGCTTCAGTGGAGCAGTAATAGTATTTACAGATCAGATATTGATCAGAAATGGCAGTTTTGTTCTCTTCGAGTCAGTGCCATTGAGTTAAGCTTTGTGTCTCCTTGAGTGTACTGTAACTGGATACATTTGCAGCCGAGTACATTTTATCTTGAAGAACTATTGCAGCAGTGTAGCATTGTAGCACTGAAATGCAGTACTGTAGCAGTCACCAACGTTATAAATAATACAAAAAGTGAAAGCACGGAAATCCCCATAATACAAAGCAAGAAAAGAAAGAGAAACAAAGTATTTAATGCCAAGACCCAAACATAATACGAATTAGAAAATATTTATTTGCTTCAACTGGAGGTGGAAGAACCACACACATAACTGCATGACACATTTTCATCATGAAATTAGTTAAAGCTCAAAAATAAATAATAAATAATGTAAATAAACACAAAAATCCCCTTATTATGGCCCTGATTTATAAATTTACAGTCTCTAATGCTAGCCTGCTACTCTCTGCAACACTGGGTCCAAATCAAGCTGTCAGCGAGCATGCCAACATGTCCAGGGGGCGTCACCACACATACTGTACTGAGCTACGAACAGACACCACTTCATGCAGTGGGTTTACAGTGGCTGCCAAAGGCCAGAGAGGGAAGGAGCAGGGCGGGGAATATGGAGAGAAAATGTGGGACAGAAAGATGCAAAGAGAGGGTTAGAAAAAGGGAAAAGTGGAAGCGGGAATGGATGTATAGAAGAGAAGGAGAAAGAGAGAGGATGAGAGAGGAGGTGGAAGATGGCAGGAGGGCAGCATGCAGATTGCCCAGGACCTGACTGGCATATTCTTGGATGGCTAACAGACGGAGAAACAGAGACAGGAGGGAGGGGTTGGGGAGCCGAGGAAAGTTTGAGCCCTCAGGATGTTCTGTCCCACTGCCAGCCCCAGAAGTGTGGCTAGGAGATAGCAGGCCCACGTGCAGTGGTGCACCATACACACAAACATACACACATATGCACTGACAGTGAAAATGAAGAGATGGAGCAATGTATGGATATAGATGGATAAGAACACAAGAGAAGTATGTGTGAGAGAGAACATGTCAGAGGCACAGAAAGAACAATAAACACTGAGTGAAGAAATGAAACTGAGAGAAAGCCAGAGAAATAATGTTCGTTCCTCTTGGGAGAGTTTTCAAAGTCTGATTGACTCTGCATAAGAAAGTAGAACATTATTGCAGTGAGTAGAGCTGCTTAATTTTAAGCCATTACTCAGAATTTGGTAACTCCAACTCAAAATCTTTTCACAGACCTCGGTATGTAGTGCATCTTCAGTCAGGTCAGCTCTCTTTCTCTGCTTTACTTTCTCCATCTGTATCCTCCACTCTCTCATTGGCAATGTAGAGTGGAGGAGCTTGAGGCCATGTGTGCAGGTTTGGGCCAATTACAGGGATTCTCATCAGTGCTGGGCTGCCTTTTGCTGCAGGCGCAGAGCACACAGACCAGCCGAGGGTCCACATGGGTCAACCCTGTACCCCTCACATCTCTACACAATGAGCATACCTGGGAGATGCAGTGTGCGCTTCTGGTTTGGAAGACCTGATATATAAAAGACAAAAAAATATGGAAAAAAAAGAAAATTATGCTCCTTGGGCTTAGATGTTAAAAAAAAAACATTCCACTATTTTGCAACATAGCACATATGTATTAGAATTCAACCAGTGACAAAGACTATGCAAACAAAGAAGCTGAAATTTGTAGAATTTCCTTAGCTGATGGAGCTAAAATAATTTCACACATGTTTATATCTATCAGTCTCAGAAACAAGATTGTTTTCATTTTAAAATATGAATAAAAGAGATAAATGATGCAGCTTGCAGGGGTATCTTGGTATAGTTACATTTAAATTCAGAAATATTGACTTCAACATGCACTTGTTGAAATGCAAGAAAGCATCATGAAAAAAGGAGAGGCAACCAGACATAACCATGCAGTTTGTGCAGGAAGAAAGGATTTAGGAATGTAGTGAATGTTTTAAAGCTGTAGTAAACAACATCTTCAATGTTTTTTGAAATTTAGAGAATAGTGGAGTTGCCTACAGAGATCAGCACAAATAGATAATGCAGCCAGATGACAGAGATGGTGGCTATCAGAAATCCTAACACACAAAATTGCATCTCCAACCTCTCAGTTATTTTCTTGGACATACAATTACCAATAACAGATTACAGTTCTACAGCAATGTCAACCAGAGGACACAATTTAAAAAAAAAAAAACAAGAGATCATATTTAGTATATAGTGAAAGGATATATGGAAATGGAGCCTGTAATTTACACAGCTCCTCCTTTTGGGGGAAATGGGAAATCAAACAATGGATACTGAGGCATAACACAGGCCAACATAACTAAAAAATGATTTAAGTGCCATACTTTAGCTCAACTATGAGTAACTGGTCAGTTATTATCAGCGATTCATACGAAATAAACATCACAGTATAGCTTAGAGTAAATTGTAGATAAAAAACGTGCAGCATTGTGACAATTTTATACTGATTTCTTCATACTGCTGAGATATATAAATGTCTCTGAGGCACTGGCCTTTCATTCACATCTGGTTTGGGTGACTTTCCTCACGTTAGATGCTCACTTCCTCAATTTAGCTGCAGGTCAACAAGAGGGGTACTACATGATGCTGGGTCTATAACAACAGCAACAACAGCAGTACTTAAAGTATACACTTTATTCAGCCGTAATTGCCAGCTCGGAGGGAAATTTGGCTGAGAAACTGGATTAAGCATGACCGAATCTTCTTAAATGGGTAGAAAATCAAAGCTCAGTGAATGTTTGCCCCATACACATTGGCTTCAGGATGAAAGGCTTGGCCGAGGTTCGTGAACTAGCGCAGACACCAGGAAGGTTGTTTTTTTTGTCAAATTATCTGCTTTTATACTACTAGAACTTTGAACAGTGCTGGTCTGTGTGTCTGCTGCTGAAACAGAATCTCAAACATGGCCTGGAACTGTATGTCTTGGAGAAGGAATCAAACTTGTGGCCTGTTTGGCGCAGCTGCAGTCGCACAGCCCTTAAAGTGGATTGTGCTGGTGCACAGGATTAGCAGAAAGCAGAAGCAGGCAGAGTGTGTACGTGTGTGAAAAAAAAAAAGGCTGTGTGCATGTCTGTGTGTTGGCGCTGGAGGCTAGCGTGTGGTGAGGAGGAAAGATTCGCACCTCCATGCATGCTGCTGAAAACCTGCTAACCGTTGCATTTACAACTCTCAGTGTGGTGAGGTAAACACATTTTTAGTGAAACAGCCCCCTCCTCTTGAAGATTTTTTAAAGGAAAAGCAGCAAAACACATCCAAAATAGCAGTGCCACAGAGGAGGAATTCTCTTTGCCCCTAAAACAAACATTTTGGATTGCCAAATGATCCTTGTCATCCAAATGCAAACATTCCCCAATACCATCATACGGACTTAAGCCTGTTGACAAAATGGAAAGCAAATTATGTGAGGTCACCATCCCAACAGAAACTAGCAATGACATCAAAATCTACCCACTAAGATCATGCTAATCCTTTAAACACTAATTTAAGTGCTCATGATTTTACTGAAACCATAATATAAATATGGGTAATTTTTTTTCTCTCCTAAGAGAAGAGAAATGATTCAGACACATATTTCTCCCCCACAGTGCATTTGGGGTTGTTAGTTGAAGAGGAGGAAAGGCAGACAGAGGAAGCTTTAAATCCTTGTCAAAAAGAAAGACATTAGGCCTGAGCAAGATGTTCATTTAGGAAACCTGGTGTGAAGGTAGGTATGTCGGTAGTCCATTAATTACAATAATCACATAGTAGGTGTAAGAATAATTCATTAACTCAGATTTAGTTAAGGCTTCATTTAATAAGTCCTTGTTGGTCAGGAGAATAAGAGACATGAGAGAGGAAGGCGGGAGGGAGACAGAGATAGAAAGAGAGAAAGGGAGGGGAAGCTTGAGAGAGAGATACAGGGTGCCTATTAAACCACAAGGCCTGGATTGTCAATTTGTGTTTGAGCGTTCCACTGGGGGAACTGTTCCATCCTTTTTAAGAGATATATCATTTTATAAAAGACCAAAGGGAGGGAAATGGAGACAAAAACTGGGGGGGGATAGAAGGATGGTGGTGATACAAGGGAGGGATGGAAGGAGGGAGTTACGGAGGAGGGGTGATTGGTTAGGGAATCAGTTTTGCCTACTATTTTTAACTGACCCATAAATCTGTTTTTAAATTCCCCTCCATTTAAAACCGCCTAGGCGATCGGGAGAGAGGAGAAGGGAAGAAGGGAGGGTTTTTCTTTTTCGCGCCGGCTGTTAAGTACCACAATCCATGCATAGCCAGCGCTACATTTATCCTAACAATGTAATTGGTCCAGCTCCCTTGGCTGGTGGCTCAGTTACTGGCCCTCCCTCAGGCCCCTCAATGTGTCTCTGTGTGTGTGAGTGCAACCGAGGCCCTCCCTTCAGTCCTAAAATGAAGAGAAATCCCTGGCTTCTATTGAGACACAGACTCACTGGGGGGCACAGTGGCTAGGCTAACTCAGCTAATGCTAACATAAACTATACACACCTGCTAACAACCTCACTGCAGGGCTTTGTGTGTGTGTGTGTGTGTGTGTGTGTGTGTGTGTGTGTGTGTGTGTGTGTGTGTGTGTGTGTGTGTAGTTACTAGGAAGCCGGTTGGGAGCGGGGTTGTGGATTGCACCATAGGCAACAGATGAAAAGCAAAGGAGGCGGACTCACACAAACACAAGTGCATATGCACACGCACACACATTTACTCAAACAACCCAACGCCCCCCCCCACACCAGTCTCTCCTCGCTTTTTTGTCTTTCTCTCTGACACATGCATGTACAGTACACACACACACACACACACACACACACACACACACACACACACACACACACACTGCATTGAGCCTCCATGCAATTACGAGGAAGAGGACAAAAGCTTCACAGACAGAAGCAACATAAGGGTTGGCTCACTGTTTCACCTGGAGCTAAATATCAGAAGCAGAGGGGAGCAAGAGAGAAGAGCTGGGGGGTGGGGGTGGGGGGTGGGGGTGGGGGTGGGGGGTGGGGGGGTGGATGAGAGGGGAGAGAGAGATGGATGGATGGAAGGGGGAGGAAGGAGTAGCTAGGCAAGAGGGGAAAAGCAGAGGAGAAAGGTGAAGAGAGCAGAGAGCAAGTGGTTGACTTCAACTAATGTAAGGTTGAATTTTTTCAGTTTTGTCCATCATCACTTTCAATCACTTTCCTTTAATTTGAGTTTTACTTTGCTGAGGCTGCTGAGGGGAAAGAATGTTTAAGACAACTGTGAATTGTGGTGATTAGAGATTAAAAGTGAAATGCGGATACAAATAAGAATGAAGTGATGAAGAAATGATGACAAAAGATACTAGGGCAGCAGAGGGAGACTCAGAAGGAAGAATAATGATGGATGTTGGGCAGGGGCGAGGAAAAAAACATGGAGGTGAGAATGTGGAAGATGGGAGAGTTAGGCGTGAGGGAAGAGGACGAGACAGGAGCTGCATAATGAAATGCTGGGCTAATTTGGAGGACTCCAGCTGGCTGAAGCCAGAGGGCCTGAGCTTCCAGAACATCTGAAGCACCTTAATGCTGCACACACACACACACACACACACACACACACACACACACGAAACACCACAACTACTCTAACATACATATAACATCATTGCAACTGTGCAAACATACACACTTTAGACACTGAACATATCACACACGCTTTGACCTGAACCTGTATTGCAGTCTAACGTCAGCCATACACACACACACACACACACACACACACACACACACACACACACACACACACACACACACACACACACACACACACACACACACACACACACACACACACACACGCGCACACTGAACTACAAACACTAAAAACATCAATACAGTGGTCTGCTGTGCCTTTTGTGTATGCCTGTGGTGATGTTTGGGTTTGGGATTAATAAGGTCCAGGAGTGTTGATTCCCTCTTGGATGGTTATGTGTGTGTGTGCTGATGGAGTCTTTAGGAGGAAGCCTGCTGGAACTTGGACTGAACTTATTTACGTACAATATCTGCTGCTCCACAGTTATGTGATATAAGTGTCCATACAACCTGTACATCAAACAGATTTATGAAATCAAATCAAATGCCTTTATTGTCATTGGACATATGTACAACAAAATTTTGAATGCCTCTCCTTTGAAAATGATAACAACAGGTAAGATAAATATATATATAAAATAGAAGTACATGGGTGTAACACAGCGGCATATTTTCCATTCAAACTTCAGAACGGTTCACAGTCAGATAAAATCCATATGCTTTGTCTAGCTATGATGGGATAAAGCCAAGCTTTGATGAAATTTCCATAGAAAAACTCAGGAGCGATTCAAACTTGATGTAATCTATTTTGCCTTACCATTTGTGTTACCCCGTTTCTACACTGGATACACAACATATACCCCATATGTCAAAGTCTCAATAGATGGGAAAAAATGACCAAATACTTAAAGCTGCAGTTGATAACGCTCTTCCCGGCTGTCGGTCTCTCAGCGTTGACCCTTTGATGGACTGGTAATCTGACTATGGTGCACTCCATCTGTGGCTCTGTGGCAGCTGGGATAGGCTCCATCTCCCTTCGTGACCCTCTATAAGATAAATCAGTTATTGAAAATGGATAGATTGATGGACAGCCCTCCTTTTGCAGCCCTTGTGTCTTCCCTCTAAGCCCCTCCCACCAGACATGCACCTGTGCCAAATGTGCAAAGATAGTCAAAGTAACAGTTCATTTGTTATTTCACCTCAGATTCAAGTCCTGATCTCCTGAGGGGAACATTTCCATCTCACCAACTTCACCACTTCCACACTGTGGACTTGTTAATATTTGTACTAACTCACCTGCTCTGGGTGAAAAGACCTGTCTTTGCATAAAATCTCCATCACAAACTACATTTGAATTTTCTAAAACCGGAAAATTGAGTCTTGAAGTCTTCAAACCAATTGAATAACAATATGGTAAAAGAATAGTATTTTAGCCCAGTAACGCCAGAGAAGAAATACTGCCTAACCCAGCTTCAATCTTATTCTATGTATCCCTGTCATACCAATTTATTTATGGTTTAATTATAGACATTGCAACTAATGCAATCAATATAAACCTTCTCTTTAGAGGACTCAGTGAAAAACAGAAATGACTAACACTAGCAGAAATGCTGCTGCAAATATCATCAATATAACCATGAATATTAATACAACTCTTTGTGCTGTTGTCACTACAATTTCTATCAGTAATCCTTTTGCTGCTAAACAAATAAATTACCAATTCTACTTTTCAATTGTAATAATCACCGTGAAAAGAACTTGATATAACTGTTAAGGTTGAGGTATGTGAAGATTAAATGACTATGCCATTCAAACATTGAAGCATCAAGTGAAAAGTTCAGGATGTCTACCTGAAATAGATCCCTCTAAACATGAGCGTAATTTGGCAAGAGGTTACAATATACAATTCCAGAAATTCTTCATTCTAGGTGAAACAATAGTAAACAAGAAAAGCACTCAGAGAGCGCAGTACCCCGCCAAGGCTGTTCATTCCCCCATATGGCATTGTCAGAAATGCAGCATTTTTTTTTTTTTTTTTTTTTTAAGAAATGCAGCATTTGTTTATTAGTTATTGATGATCAGAAAACACAGCACCACAGAATGTGGCCACTTAATATAGATGTACCCACAAACAAAATGACCTTGCGCTGAGCACAGGTGTGTGTAATGCATGTATACGGTATGTACGGATACCAATTTGCATGACCTAAATATGTAGCCCCACAATTTAATCAATTGTTCCTTCCATCATTTCCAATGGATAAGTCCTGATAAGTCTGCAGTGGGCGATTTGTAGTAGGATCACAATCATATGATCATCAGCAGGCAGCTGATGTAGTTCCAAAAGTACAATGTAATATTCCAAACATCCCACTTGTGGATCTATAACTGCACAATCCATCAAATCCAAAAACAAAAAAGCCAATAATAGAGGCGCTCAAAAGAAATGTTAAAATCAAACTTATAGAGGAAAAATATATAACTGTTCAGATACATATTCTTACTTTCAAATCAGATAAAACCGCTTTAACAGATCAAAAACATTACAAAACGAATACAAAAAACATCACACACGACCGAGTTGGTTAATAGAGCCAAAAATGTTAGGACCAACGTAACTAGTAATTAATACAACAAAGCAGGGCTAGTTAAAAGAATATGCTTGAGAAAATACTACTAGTAATTAAAAATATATATCAAATATATCAAAAGACACCGCGCAGCTATCTTGCAATGATACAGAAATCTTCAACAAATCTGTGGATCCAGACTATAAGCTGCATCACTGCCAAAATTTAATGAGGTGGTCCTTGTGTCATTTCTGACCTTCCCTGAAAATTTCATCCAAATCCATTTTTGAGTAATGTTGTTCACAGACGGATTACCAGACGGACAAACAAACGTACGCTGAGCATTAGATAACTCCGCCGCATTCCTTGGCGGAGTAACTAGCATATTATACTCAACTTTTCTTACACTAAAAACACATGTCTAGAGTATGTTTTACAGAATCCAAACATTTTTCAGTTATGATTTCATGGCAAAAATCCTGCAAACAATGACTGTGTTTACACAAACGCAAGCATCCTGTTATGATGAGGTTTTTGAAATATACTGTTTTTGTGTCCATACATCTAAACATCATTACCCAATTTCATAAACTTGGATAAACCCTTAATTTAGGTTTTTAAGAAACCTACCTAGCTTAAATAATCAGAGAGAAGCTGGGATATTGTTGCAGAAACATCCCACAACTGGTCAGTTTGTACAACGCTATGGCCACACTCATCGGGTACAGAATTTGTTTGTTATGTTGTTTTGTCTGGTTTCATGAACAGTTTGACTATGTGGCACAGCTGATAATAGGATGCAATGGAAACTTTCGCTCCACTCGGGGTCACTGAACATCATCCCAACAATGCTTTTTTTTTTTTTTTTTTTTTTTTTTTACTAGACATGGCAGTGTATCTTCATCCACTGCTCCCCTATCAAGAGTGGTGGCACTGACTGTCTCAGGTCAAAACGTGTTGTTGAAATCGTCTCCCATTGCTGGCAATAAAGTGGATAGGGCAACTCTGAAATGCAATGTTGACATTTAAGGGTGCTTCACCAGTGATTAACATTGGCAGAGTCAAATTAATTTAGGGATAGGCTAACAGTTTTGGAAACGTTAGATTAAATAGCTGTTTTATGCTGTAAACATCATATGCATCTGTTCAAACAATGCATAGCAAACAGTAGTCAAACTGCCAGAATTTATCACGAATAACCAGATGTCTCTGTGCTCCATGTAAACGCCATGTCTTGAATATGATCAAAGCTGACATAATCCTCATAACCAGCGTACTGCCATGCATGAGAGAACAATCAATGTCTGGTAAGAGTTGCTAGTCACACTCAGCCATCCGTTTCCTCATGAGCACAGTTGCAAACTGCCACCGTTAGTCTTCAACATATTGTCAAACACATATGAAGCATTGAGCAGAACATGACTGGCTGAAATGTTGTAGTAAAATTCCTTTCCTCTTAGGCTACATCACACTAATGGCTTAAAACACAGCTGGATTAGAGCCTCTCTGGTTTACAACCAATAAGGTTTCCCATCTGCAAACAATACCCAATTATATTTTGTTGCCCTCCACCATTTGGTTAACCTCAAGCCTTTATGGTTACCAAGGGGTGGCTTGGGGTGATGGCATTTGACTTAAGACTAGAGCCAAAGCGAAATGCTGACTAATCTGTAACATCTGGCAAATTTTATGAGAAAGGGAGGGAGAGAGAGACAGAGAGGAGAATGAGAAAATTATGCCAGGTTGGCAGGTGGAGGAGTGAGGGCAGTCAACATTAAATTTATTCAACCACACACACACACACACACACACACACACACACACACACACACACACACACACACACACACACACACCTACACACACACATGCATACACACAAACATGTGCTTGCACAAGGAGAGACTTCCCATTGCCAAGGAGTGGTGGCTACTGATGCCAAGCAACTTGTCCTAAAAAGTTAAACACACATGTAAACACACTAACGAAGACAGTTTTCACTGTACAACGTCAGTGTATGTGTTGCATTCACACGGACACAAAAGTACAACAAATTTGTGAGGCGTCGTATAACGAGATCATGGCCCGGCCCGTTTTTCAATCATCACCCAGGCCTTCACTCCCAAGGCACCACAAGCCCCAGATCTGGGAGCTGTCAGCAACTCAAACGCTCTAATAAATAATGTTTAGACTTAGGTGTGAGTGTGTGTGTGCTACTCAGAGGAGGCCTAAAGCTCAGGTCTATTCAGTTAAAACTCAGAGTACAAAGCAACAGGCCCACAGATGAATGCACAGGAGTATTTGCGAATAAAATCAACACACAATGAATATTAAATTCTAATACTGGGAAAGTCTGTCCTGGGCAGGAGAAGTTGGGGAAGACTATGGAACAATTATATGGTGTAATGAAGGTCAACTTCATTACTAGCACAGAGTTCACATTCACGACATAAAACACAAGACAATGACTGTTTTATTGATTTATTGAGTGTGGTTTTGAGGCTGGCATGTGCTGCCATGTGCTGTGTAGTGGCTTCTCCTGGTAGCACTGGGTGAAAACCCTGGTGAGGCCTACAGGAAAGGTAATAATAGTTTAGCATAATGGTTAAGTGAGTGACTTAACTTACAACTGGATGCCAGTTTGAAGTGGGTCTGGGGCATTGTTTTAAGAAGGTATCAAGTGAGAAGTGTGTTATCACTCACCTCTCTGTTGTCACCACAGGTGTTGCAGTCAAAAGAGTCCCTTTGGGCTGGAACATCTTTTTAAAGGTTCCGGGAGGAAACAAGCGTAGGTGAGGAGAGGGAAAGATGAAATCTCATCAAGTGATGAAATAAATACATTGCTAGATGAGGATGTTACTTTTAGGAAATGTATATGTAGTTTTAATGCTTGTTATTACAGTTAAAATTGAAGACATTATATTTTTATGAAATTCCTGTTTGATTATTTTTGATTAACCCTTATGTTGGTAGACCTGAGGGGCTGATTAGGGAGAGGACTATAAAAGACTGGCAGTTGAGAGAGAAGAGAGCGCCACAACATGCCAGTCACCACCTTCTGCTATTTGTGTATTTTCACTGTTACATTGGTGAATAAACGCCAGGTTGACCTGCATCTGATCCCGTCTCAAGCCTCCTCTCTTACCCAACCGCAAAACGGTCATCCTAACACATGGTTACACGTTTGAGAAGTAGCATGTGTACAGAGTCATTTGGAGATGTTTACACATTTTTCTAGTTCCATTTTGAATGCGTCTCCAGACTGGATTTCTAAATTGTTATATATCAAAAGCTGCAAACCATACTTTTAATATGATCATTTAGCATGGAACAGCAACTTTGGGAATCACTCACATGATTTGATAATTTGGTCAGTGTGGCAAAATCTGCTTCAAATCCACTTTGTCCACTAAGTGTGTGTTCTGACATTTAAAAAAAGCTCTATTTTTCTTCCTCTCCTTAGATTTTAGCATTATGCTATATGTGTCATTTTTTAAGTTCTGTCAGAATTTGTGCTTCAAAACAGATCTTCCTCTGAAATCTTATAAATGTAGCACAGAATGAGTCTGAATATGAATATTCATGGGTCATTCCAGAATTAGAGGACATCTGGGCTTCAAAATTTTTTAAAAATTACAATTTTCTGCTACATATTCATCAATAATAGGTAATAAACTATCAAAGGCTTGATTAGCTCAGCTTACACATCAAAGGGACAATTTCTATGTCATGTTTTATTTGTTGTTTGCTAACCCTACTCTAATCAAAGTAACAGGGTTGCTAATCCATGCTAATGTTAGCTTTTTCTCAGCAGTAGAAGCTAGATATTTAGCTAGCTGTGACCAAGAGGACAAACTGACTGATGGAAAACAGTAAAGAAAAAAGTAAAAAGAATATCATCCTGATGATATGCATAACAGCGTTGCATGAGGTAGAGTGAAACATTCAGTGAAGGCTGACAATGGTATAAAAATATGAAAAATAGAAGAGAGGACATAGTTTTGCTCTACCCATTCTTTTGGAATACTGTTTGATGATGTTAATTCCAGCATATCATATGTTTCATTGTTTTCTTCTGTTAAAAAGGTTATGCTAACCGGGCTGCGTGCATGTTGTGGGACACACGTTCCATGCATAATAATATTTATTTAAAAATTTTTTACAGATTAAAAAACATGTTCACACAATTACAAGAGAATCAATGAAAAAAACTACCAAAAAAGGAGATGTAAATGTTCTCCAATTCTGGAGGACATTTACATGCATGCAGCGATGCACATGCACTTATCAGAGACCTTCTTATTCACACACTGAATTTCTCTGATGAGCACGAGAAAAATGAAACCACTATACAACATAAAAACATAAAGTGGGGCACCCTAAAAACTGATTGGCTGGGTGCAATGGGCCTGGTCCACGGTTCGATTTCTGGCTCGGGAGCATTTGCTGTGTGTTGTTCACTGACTCTCCTTCCCACATTTCCTGTCTCTCTCTAGTGCCACTGTGAAATAAAGGCATAAAAGTGTTCATCTTTAAAAAAAAAAGCAACAAAACAGAAAAACACATCCAACACACTTGAACATAGTGTTCACTCCATGTTCTAAGCTGTACCACGCAGCAATCACACGTGTGGTGCGCACCAGGGTGAGAGGAACAGCAATAAATTGGATTTCCCAAGGATGATGGTGTGATGAAAGATTGTGTGTTTTTCTCATCTACCGCCAGTGCTGTTAGAGCAAGGCATGATTAAATAAAACCTTGCCCAAGTTTCAATAAATGCATTATAACAATTGCATTTCCTTGACAAAGATTTAGGGACTGGTGTGATGCGATTGGATTACTGTGGAACATTGAGCTTTTTTAATGCTGTTTTTGCCCTGCCTTAAGTTGAACGTACACCTCCACTTGAGCAAGTTTAAAGGATTTCTCTCCTCTCAACATGTGGTTAGGGACTCTGATGAAGATGATGGAGGTGGCTTTTTTGCTCATTCTTCTCTTTCCCCAGTCTCTATGCACTGGAGGAAATAAATGACCAAGCTTGGTGCCTTTTACCACAGCTGGAGATGTGTTCATTCAACATTGATGAACATTGCATGATGTTCAAGGTAATTCCCTCTCATGGCTGAGTGAAAGAAAAATCTATTATTCCAACACCTTGCGTCTAATTCATTATGCATTGATAAAGTGTTAAATGTGTCTGTTCTATTTTTGTAGTGGTTTGTTGGATGTTTCTTGAAATCAAAACTAGACCAACTGTATCTATATATCAGTTTTTGGAATGTTTAACAATATTGTGGTATAGATTAGCATGACATAAAGCACTGTTGTTCAGTTGTTCTGACACACATGTACAGTATATATACACCAAATGCTTAGAAATAATAGAGACGTCATGCTCTGATTAGTTTTTTTTTTTTTAGAATTTTTATATTTTGTGGTACTGGATCATTGCAACACAGCTGATTGCAAGGGCATACTCATATGATCTATAGTGCCACACATGAATTATTTATCTGAATAGTAAAGACAAGTATGAATCACATCACATTATGGTCATTGCCGCCGCCCCCCCCCCCCCCCCCCACACACACACACACCTCTCTACCTCTACCCCTCTACCTCTAACCCTCTACCCCTAACCCTCTACCCCTCTACCTCTTCTGTCCTTCTCAACCCGCCCGGCCAGCAGGCAGATGGGTCCCCCCACATTACAGCTGGGTTCTGCTCGAGGTTTTTTTCCTTGTTAAAAGGGTGTTTTCCTTGCCACTGTCGCCTTTTGGCTTGCTCTGGGGGTCAGGCATATGGGTTCTGTAAAGTGTCTTGAGACAATTTGACTGTAACTGGCACTATATAAATAAAATTGAATTGAATTGAATCAGACCCAATAGCACAGGAAGACGAGAAGTCTGATACACTGATGACTAATAGGTGAAGGTGATGCATAGCAAGTGTGGAAACAGAGACAGAGAAAGAGATAAGGAGAAAAGGTGAACAAATAAAATCAAAGGTGACAAGAGACAGGTTCACCAAAGTTTGTGTGCATGTGTGTCTCTGTTTGTGTGTCATCTAACATCGTGGGAAGATTGCACCGAAGCTCGTTTTGATTTAAGGTCAACTGTCACTCTTTTCAATGATTTAACCCCGTATGTCAGGAACCACACATAAACACATTCAGGTATGACCCAACGCTGCCCATCTGTGATTCTGGCAGGTGGCAACAAGCCGGTTAATAATACCACACCTTCTTTTTCTTCTTTCATCTCACACCCTGCACCCCGTCACACACACCTACACACACACACACGCACACGCACACGCACACGCACACACACACACACACACAGATTACACGCTGATATAGAGGGTTCATTGAAAAATAGAGAAAAGTTCCATGCTCAGTAGAATATCTGATACTGTCTTTAGATATTTAATCCCATATTAATAACTGCGAATCTATGTGTATGGAAGAGATGTATTGTTTCTACAGAAATTGCATGTTTTCTTTGAGCTAACCTTTTGCAGTGTGTTTATTTATGATGATAATTTGACTTTAAATCCTTTAACAAGCTGCAATCAGGTCATTCAAACTGCTAACAAAGCAACACAGTAAAAACACTCATATGCTGAACTCTCATTAGTCTGCCACACCTCATGTCCAGTAGTTAGACATAACTGAAGTCATTTTACCACCAAGAGCCAACAGTTTAGTACGTCATAGCAAAAGTAAGTGAGAAGTTGAAGCAAAACCAGAAAGATGTGACTTGGCTCAAGTGTTCATCTGGGCTGATGTGGTTTACAGATTAAAACAACAATATTAGGCTCCTTTGAGTACAAGGCAGTGTTAAGCAAAATAAGCAAGCTTGCATTTTGTGGTCATCATTAAAAAGTTAGAGTTAAATCTACCAACAACTTGTTGGTGCATTTTTTGGGGGGGTCAGTCAATGTTTCTGCACTGACAGGTTACCCAGAGAAAAAGCTAGTACAGTTAACCATTCCTCCTCATTAAATCATAGAAGAACAAAGTTTAAACTAGAAAACAGTGTTTCCAGAGAAGTAGTATGTCTGGTTTCTGTCAAAGACTAAGCACAATGTTCATGTTTTAAGCACTTACAATGGAGAAATGGAGTGATGTTGCACTGAGACCCTGGAAGACAGATAACCAGAGGGATGATAGCAGGAAGGATGGAGAATTGAGTGTACAAATAAAGGGATGGAAAGTTGAGAATTGAGGTAATGGCGCAAAATAGAGATTGATGGCTACTCTGCAATCCAAACAGATGCTGAAAGAGTTTAAGCAAAAGATGGAATTATAATGCAAAAATAAGTTCTTTGCTGTTAACCCATCCCCATGGATTTTTCCTCAGTAATAATACACACACACACACAAAAAAAAACAAAAACGCTTGGCACAGTTCATAATCTGAATAAAAAACTATGTGGTTTCAAGTTTAAAAGTGACATGATCAAAACTCCACAAAAACAATAGTGACAATATGTAACTTTTGTTATGATTATTTCAACAGGCAAATATGTGACATTATAGAATGTCATAAAAAAGTGACATTGAGTAATGACAAAAACATGCAACAATATGCCACAGTGGCAAAGGCTGCTATGTCAAATCATTCCCAACTAAAGTGACATGCAGGTTTCTCAACACAAAATAAAAATAGAAAACCGAACAGTATTATAATGAGAAGAAATTGTTTTATTAATGTTTTCCCCTCTTTTCTTTTTCTCTCTCCGTTGGAGGCATCCTGCGCAGCATAGCTCACAGTTCCTCCCTGCTTGCACTCTCCTTGGAGGGAAAGTCAAAAGGTTTTTCATTTATCTCAGACCGAAGACGAAGCACAAAACATGACTCCCCCGAGAGACCCACGAGGAAACTGCGAACACCTTGCCCCAAATACCTGATCTTGGAGGAGCAGAAAATAGCATGCAGACATTTGTTTGCCGGGACGAAGACTTCCCTCATTCCCCAGACACTGTGTTGTCATTGAACATTTTGCCGCTGTGTGTTAGGCATATAAAAATACATTTCGATTTTTATTGGGGAAAGAAAACACATCCCAAGAACAAAAGATAATTGTATTGATTTGCTGAGCATGTGGAACAGTTCAAAAAGTGTCTGTTGGTAATGTTTTCAGCTCTGAGACTGTGAATGTGTATTATGCTTGCATGCATGTGTGCGCCTTTGCTTGCTTGTGTGTCTGGATTGCATCCGTTTGTTTATATTGCATTGACCAGATTTTACCAGTGCCGGTTTTCAAGTATAAAATGGATCAGTGGGTTGTTAAATTTGAGTTTGAGAAGAAGCTTATAGGTATAAAAACTAAGATGAAGTAGAAAAAGAGATGCAGGCACAAATATAGATCAGTGTGGGAGAAAGTGAAGTTCAGAGGTTTAAAAAGAAAGCAGTTTAGCATCTCTGTTGTTTGGCACATAGGAAGTCAATTATTCTTGTTAATGTGACAGTAGCATTCTGCTCTTTTCATGCAATCCAGTGAACAAGTGTGGAATAAAGAACTTCAGTGGGAATCCATATTGTGGATGCATTTGGTCTTTAAATGGGAAATAAAATGGCATTTCATGGTTTTTCATCATTTCATGGTTCATGGTTTCACTGCAGCATTTCATGGCTGCATCTGAACAAAGTCACCGACAACAGTTAATCAGAATCACTGAGAGTAACTGGTAATGTCAGTTATGGCTGATGATTCAAAGACACATTTCCTCATCTATAGACAAGTTATTCTCTTACTCACATACTCCCTTTTGCTGCAAGCTATGCTAAATCAGATTTGCATAGGGATAACTACTCGACTAGAACAGTCTGAATGTCCATAGAAAAAACAAAGAGCAAAATAGTAATTATGCTTTCTCTTACATTTCTCGTATATTCTGTCTGACTCACTGTTAGTCTCATTCTCTCACATGTGCATATGCAGATTTATTGAACATTTATCTTGGCATGAGATGTATTACATTTTTCTTGTGTTATTCCAAGACACATTAAAGGAAGAAATGAATGAAAAAGAAAAACTCTGCCCTCTGCTGCAGCAGGAATGGCAGACTCCTGTTGGGACTCTGGTGTCAAGCGGACTTGCGTTAAAGCAACAAATGATATATCAGCAAAACTTAAATTGCAGTAGCATTTTTCTTTACACACAAATAATAATAATAATTACTAGAGAATAGAAATACAAAACTCTCTTTGTGTGTTTTTGGAGGAGACCTCCAGGGAGGCCAGACTTAAGGGACTGACTTCCAACCCCTTCACAGGGAGGTTGACCTGCAGACAGAAAGGGCACCAATAAGACCTTCAAAGGCAGGTTGCAGGGTTGGATTCAGTGATGACCCACACCTACAGCACATTCATGCCAAACTCACAAAAATATCAAAACAAACTAAAAACTTGCTGTATTTGAACACAGAGACGTAACCTGCATATGCGAAACACTCAGTGTCTACAAATTTGAAGCACAAAAACACATTAAGCTAGAAGAGACATACTCACCTATACTCTCACATTGTGCACATAGCAAGCAAACACACAAAAAAAATCTCCCTCTCTTCCTCTTTCAACTACAGACACACACACAAACAAACATTCACACACAGAAAGTTTCAATCTGGTTATCAGCCCTGGTCTCTTGGCTACAGGGCTTGTGGGATACCCCTGCTTCTTGGCAGTCATTTCTAACACAAGCTGGAAAAACAGGCTTTGGTTTTTGTGTGTGTGTGCGTGTCTGCGCTTCTGAGTCACTCCGAGTGCGTGTTTTGTTTTTATATGAACGAGTGTATTTTTGTGAGTGTGTCTGCATCACAGGCATGTACATTTTATATGGGCTTTCATTTGCATGTTAACTTGTGTTTGCATGCCTGCATGCGTACGGACATTTGCATTTGTGTGGATTGTAGGAGGCAAAAATGCTTCTATAATTAGGAATTTTAAAATGACAAGTGGCAAATATGTAAGAAACTGGCAATCAACAGGAGAATTAGCAAAGAAAGATTCAAAAACAACTTGATATTCATGGTTTCTGAAAAGTGAATCAACCCTCACTTGACTTTTTGCACATGCAACAAAAGGATTTCCAAATGTTCTTGTGTGGGACTTTTTTGTCGCTACTTCATTTTTAATCAAAGTGAAAAATGTGAATGTATAAGTGACAGAATGGAAAAAATCTAAATTTTGAAAGTGTTCATTCTTTTCATTTTATTTCGACTAAAATGCCTCAGGGGCAGGAAAAAAAAACTTGAACATTTCATGTTGTGTTACTCAGACACTGTGTTCAGATTGTACTGTGAGTTTTTACATTTGAATTATTAAGATCTATCTTTCAATATTAGTCGCTTTTAGGTATATTTAAGTGGGTGTGCTGCATGTAAAAATACTATAGAATTGCCTAGTTGAATGTGAGTGATCAGACCACAGTAATTTCAGTTATAAGGACCATGATATCATTTTTGAAGCAAAGTTTACAACTCACAGAAAGATATCCGTTTACATCTCACTGACATGTTTTCCTAAGAACTCACACATGCTCTTCTAACTGCTGTTTTTACTGCCTCCTGTCTGGGCTTTCAGGTCACCTCTTACCTTTAATTACCTCCATCCGTCCATCCCAGCCTCCCTTCATCCATTTATTAATTTCCCCTTGTTTACCATTTGGATCTTGGGTCTGCATGGCTCATCTAAAGCAAGAAACTTTGTTCTGACAGGAGATGTTTGTTGCATTTTTTTCTGTGATTGATTCATTTATTGATTATGCAGATTCAGTGGTAGGTCAGTAATGGAATATCAACTACTACTCTTCCTGTGTTTAAAAGCACATAACTTAACCAATTATATGACAGCAGAGCAAGCTTGAGATGAGATTTCACTGCAAGTGCTGAAAAAAGGCAGTGAGTAGACAATGAATTATGATTATTTTGTGAAACACCAAGATGTGAGAGAAAGATTAAGTTTGTATCAACATTTCTTCTTAGAGCTCCTTGTTCATCTTTCTGCTGTGATGTTGTCTGTTGCATTCTCTTTTACTTGTGGTGTTGGCATAAACAATTCTGGCTAAGCAAAATGTGGAACTGACAGTAGATGCAGAGAGATGCAGTTAAATACAGTAATGTTTTTGTGTCTAAACTGGAAGGTACAGTAGCTGTTGCATATATTATAAGATATAGGCCTACTTACATGGACGTATACCTATGTCTACTTCTTCTGAATTCCTTATTGTTGTTCAAATGTTTGAGTTTTCAGCTGAGATTTTGGTGTAAAGTGTGGTGTCAAAATTATAGCTTACAGCCCTGTACTGCTGCCCTCCTCCCCTTTAATAGACCAGGTTAGTCTGAAAATCTCCTTGACTCAAGTTGTTTAATGACCATAGCTAATGCTGCTGTGCTCTCCCCTCTCTTTGTCTTGTCTGTGTAGCCAGCCTAATCGCTGCTGACAGTCAGCTTTGCTCTTTTATTAGCTCTGTGTCGCTTGCAATCAGTGACAGTGAAGTCAGGCAGCAGGAAGGGCTTGTGTGAACTCAACACCCACTCAGGCCCAACGTTCAGACTTGCAACCACACACACACACACACACACACACACACACACACACACACACACACACACACACACACACACACACACACACACACACACACACACACACACACATATTTATGTGTGTGTGAGTCTTTTCCCAAAGAAAACTCTTCTGGTCAAGTCAACAAACACCTCTCACATGCACATATGCAAATGTACATTGTATGTGCACACATTTGCTCGTATGCATGCCCATAAATTCACAAATATACAGGCATGCAAGCAGGCACATGCACAAAATTATCCACACACACATGCATACACTTGCTTTCAAAATAATGAAACAGCCTCGACTGGGTAGCTACTGGCCTCCCCATACTGTATGTGGGTCAGGCCCAGGCGAAGCTGTATTGATTTTTTGGCTGTGTGTCTGACTGTGTGCCCCCATGTTCAAAAAGCTGACTGCTAATACGACAGCTAGCAAGCATATCTAAACACACACACACTCATTCACAGATGAGAGGTTCCACAGTTTGCTAGCCTCTTCTTGTCAGTGCCCCACGAACTGGCAGACAATGGACTTGTTTGATAAAGAGGAGGGCTGACATTCGAATGGGCAATTTGTGAGCGACAGGGCGGGAGAGAGGGATGGGGATGGGAGGGGAGGGGGATCAGGAATTTGCTTCACTCTCTTTAAAGAATGTAGCGTCACCCATATGTCCGTCTGCCCTGGTGCATACTCGATGGAGTGGAAGAGCAGGGATGCGAGAGTGCTCTCTCTTTTCCTTTCTCTCTCCATTTCCAGTCTATTTTGCAGGGGCTGACAAGCCTTTCTCCCCACTCTGGTGCAGAGCAAAGGCTTAATGCTGTTTTGTCTATTGCATTAAACCATGCAGTGGCCATTTAGGCCAGGATGTAGGCCACAGCAGAGACAGAGATGGCATTAAAAACCTGTGCCATCCACAGCTGAAGTCAAAGCAGTTCACCCTTAGTCATAGTGAAAGATTCCCAACATTTTAAACGGTGAAATGTCACTCATCTTGTATAGCCATCACCCTTCCTTCACTAAAATTTGCCACACGCTCCATTTAAGTACTTTTGAAGGAGCCCTTATTAATCCCCTTAACTGCAGGTTTGCACCTCATGTTTACCACAGCTGACCTTTTGACCCTAGCCACTGGCTAACATCTAATGTTGAAAATTGGCTAATTTGTGAAATGGCAGAATTTGGGGGTAAAGACCACTTAGAGCTAATGGCTGGCTCATCTGAATATAAGCGCCATGCTTAGGGGAGGGCAAGCACAGGGCAGCAGTGCTACCAGTGTTGGTGAGGTGTATTTGCAAGAATTGCCCATCTCGAAGAAGGCAGATATCTCTCCTCCTCACATCAATCTGAATAGCGAAGACTTTCACTGCTTCCATTATCTTGCCATTCATTATCCTTGTATGCTGTAGGCTTTTTCTCAATTACAGCCATTTATGGTTTCTAGAGTAATTACATCAAACTTGAGTCAGTTACCTGTAAGGTGTGTTCTACTGTAAATTAATTTGGAAGTTTCTGTCTTACTTCCTTTTCATTTGGTAGTAATGGGCTGTACTTGTTCTTATGCAAGACAACCAGAGGGCTGAATGAATTCTGAAGCAGGAAACTGACCTCATGAGGGAAGGCAGAATTCCAAGAGTTCAGAGCAATTTCCATTAAAGCCGGAAGACAGAACATGATATGTGACAAATGATGCTGTGCTGCCATATTGTGTCAAGATGGTACAAGCAGAAAAAAATTTAGATTGGAGTTGATCAATTCTCTGTCACATACAAGATAATTCAACATGCAGTTAACATATAATGTGCCTCATACATTGCTGAATATTTCAATGTAAACATTAAATTTTAGAATTTTGTGATAGTGATTGCATACAGTGATTTGTTTGTGTTTTTATGTGATGAATAAGAATCTAGCCATCCACATTTAGCAATGCTTACATATTTAGTGTAGTACTGTTTTTTTTTTTCCAAAATGCAACCAGAAAATAGTTAAAACTCTTTTGAAAGTGATACAGGACATTTTCTATAAAATTACACGTGAAATGTGCATGATTACAGCAATACCTGAGAAAACTAATTTAGTCCTGGCTTCTTCCCTCTCTACCCACTGTAATTTGTGTATTGGATGTTTTGCTATCTCTGTTACCTTCAGCATATTTAGCCAGCCCTTCATTTGCACTCGTCGTTTAGGCTAACAGCTTATTCAGCCTGTTTATGGATGGCCCCTCAGAGCTAAATTAATAGAAGAGGCTTTGGGGACCAGAGAGGAAAGTCATAAGCAAGACTGTAATGCTCATTTGCAACGTAGAGGCTAATTACCAATTTGCCACTCTCCAATCTTGTTTCATAATACGTTCACGACTCAACTTCTTTTGTGTTTTGGTGCCTGCGAGCGATGTATGACTTTTATACAACAGAGGATGCTTTGCTACTGTCTTCTTTATAACTTCATGTGCCGGAGATATTGAGCCCTTAGATTCGCCCCACACAGGCCCACATCTAACACTCGCTCATGTGAGAATGGTGCTATGATTGCCTTCAGCTTTGACAGTGTTCTCTTTAGTTGCAATTTTTGTCTTGTGGAGGAAAAGAGAAGATAGAGATGACAAAAAGCATCTCACGCAAAGAGCACAATTGGACATCCGTCATCACTCTAAGTTACTCCATGATTAAGCTGCAAAAGGAGCTCAATATTTTTTGAGTTTAAGTGGAGTTTTAGACAATACTTTTGAAGTGAGATAAGATTTTTCAAAGACAAATCTAAACAAGGTTTATAGGGAATGTCAAAATATGACTATAAGTCGGGTAATCAGGGGTCATTAATTACAAGGAATTCTTGTCTGTGTCTTTTGGAATCACAGGTATATAGAAATTTCAACTGACAAAGCTGTATGAGTTCCCTGAGACAGTTACATAACCTGCTTTTAAAATGCTTTTCTACAGTGTAGCCCTGAAATGACTCACAGAAACTGAATCTGGTGCTATATGCAGAGTATATGAAGAAATTGTTTATGAGCCAATATACTATGCAATCCAACCAAATAATACTGTTTCAGTTCTGAACAGAAACAGGAAGTCTGATCTCTGAGGAACATTGAGCTGAAATGTGGAATAACAAGCAGGCAATTAAAGAATTAGCAACGTCGGCTATGCTGACAACATGCATCAACTGCATTCATATTGACTCCTGCCTTTTATGTACTTTTCATCTCTGGTTAAACAGCTTCCACACAGTAACTATTAATGCTTTTCATCTCACAGCAAACCAACCAAGTCTAGGGATTATCGAGCTTTAGAGACTGCATTCTTAAAAATCCAGCAACTATGAGTTTTGGGCGTGAGCCTTCAATACCAGCACTGCTAAACAATCAAATTATGTGTCATAATTCCTGTCAGGGTAAATCACCAAACACTGTTTACATCTCAGAAGGATTTACTGAAAATTACCTGGTGTTGTGTACTTTTACTTTCCTGTGACAACACACAATCCTTTCCTCGGGTTTTTTTTCTTTTTTTTTGGTGAAATGAATGAGCTGTTTATTTACCACAGAAAAGAATGAATTATGTGAATGGAGTTAATCAAATGGGAACCCAATAAAACACAGATTAATTAATTACTTTTTGTGTTCCTTTGAAGGTGCAAAATGTCCTTGGTACAAACAATAACCACACGATGACCTTCAAATACCAGAACAGCTGGAATATAAAAATATGAACATTGTTCTTGTTTTGTCTTCAAACATGTAAATAAAGAAAGAAAAATTAAGTTATTTCCACTTTTTCACTGGATTCACCATTAACCAAATGTACTGCAACAGCTCCTCAGTCCACTCCTGGGCATCTTAAACCCCATATGGCAGTCTTTCAACTGATTCCAGGTACATTTTTATCCCATTTTACAGTTACGAACTTGATCTCATAGCATATTGATGAGAATGGACTGGCTTTTGTTCCCTCTGTTTTTGCCGGAAACAAACACGGTTTAGCCTGGGCCGTAGTAGGAGGGTAAACACTACATTATCTCAGCGACTCTATTGCAGGCTCAGAAGGGCTGTGATGGTGGAAAGATAAACTTATCAGGCTATCTGAGAAAACATTCTCGAGTCAAAAACAATTTGAATGGTCTTAAAGTAAACCATTGTTTGAAAATTGATTGGAATAGCAACAACTGACAGATGGTATTCATTTGTTTAAAGCTACAGTTTAGTGATCATATTATCATTATAGATGGAGAATCTGAATTTTTGATGTATTAACTGATTGGATCTGAAACTCATCACTTTCAACTAACCTCGTTCACATCCCGAGTAACATCTCTTTACTGAAAGATGTCAGTCATTTTATAGAAGATTTCAAACTAGTATTTTGAAATTAGGCATTAAAAATCATAAGCGTAGACATTAACAGACTTGCCACCCTCTCAAAGCTTGTCCTAACTGAGGACTGCTGGTTCTGAATCATTCTTTCTCCTGCTTTATCTCTCTTTTTAAATTTATGTCAGTTGCATCTTCCTAATTTCCTCTGTGATCCTGGCTCTGTATAAAAATCCTCTATTTTACATATTAAGAGTGCATCAGGAAGTACCCAAACTTGCACAGTGTAAATTGCACTAAGTGTGGTTTAACAATTGAATGTTGTGGCCACTGCATAAACTCTATTTCACAGTTTAAGATGGTATTGACTACGCTCTTTGACTCTTCTACAACCCTAAGCTGAGCTAATGCTAAAGGCAATTTTCTGTCTAAAGGATGCTTTTTCAAGTTGTAAAGACTACAAAAAAATGCTGCACACCTACTGTTTAACATATCATATAACAATAATCAAGGTGTCATTCTCTGGAAGGGTCTTTGACAGTGTGCAATTTCTGGGAGTAATCATTAGGACAATTCTCCAGTGGAACAGACAGTAGTCGCTGCTGCTTTCACCGATACATGCAGCGGTGGGTGTAGTCTTCTGCTGATGTGACTGTCAATTTGAAAATAAATTTAGATGCATGAGTATAAATGTTGAAAGCAACAAGAATGAGGCAAACCAAGAGAGATACAGTTCTACCTCAGTTACCTTCTACATCTAAATGTGTCCTGGCTTTGCTTGTGCGTTAATATGTCAGTGCACACACACAGCAGTAAACTGAGTGTTGAATCATTAACTGTAGGAAATAGATCATTAAAAGTTCAAAAGAGATCTAGGTTAAACTCACAGAGTGAACATTATACCCTTTAAAAAACTTAAAAGGCAAGAAGCAGAGGACACACAGTCTATGAATAGTCCAATGAGCTTGCTACTGCCTGAAGGGTCAGCGTTGCATGTCCATTGAAGACAAGCTGAGCGGAGTTGGCCATTGAACATTTACATTTCAAACATTCTTGTAGATATTTCAGGCAGATGTGTGGGTTAGCTAGCATTGAAGGGATCATGGTTGAACTCTTTTCAGGTGATCAGCTGCTCTTACAGCAGGGTTTTAATGTAGACAAAGTATTTCCTGGTAGGTACATCCAAACAGGATACATTCTTGTGAACAAAATTGGCATTTTGCAAAACAAAACAAGCTTAGAAACCTTCTGGACAGTGGTTCTTAGAAATCTTAAAAATTGCTATGCAGTAGATTATATTGGAGTTGTTACTGTTCACATTGATGCAATAAATCACACTTTTACTAAAAAGTAAAAAAGAAAAAAGTCCAGTTGGAAAATTTAGGCAGACGTGGGCTGAAATGGAAAAGCTAGGAGTATTGACAGGTGTCAGAGGTGTCCAGATTTTAATTTAAAATCACATTAGCAACTTGGTTGAAAGGTCGAACTGTGAAAATAGCAAGAAGAGTGAATTGCTAAGAAAACTCTTCCTAGAATCTTCAGCTTAATTTCCCTCAGTTTGGGATTCTGCAGAGACAAAAGTTTTGAATTCATTCTAACTCTAATTTACGCTTTTGATGACACATAATTTACACAAACTAGAGATGCAGAAAATACTTCGGAACCAGCAGCTCCAGTAACTTTATGACTTTTTGGCAGTTGGCAGATCAAGTTGTTGACTTTCCATCATCAACTTCAAGTAGTCAATGGACACGAAAAAGGGACTGAATTTACTCTGATCTGCAAATGTGAACACACCACTCCAAAGAGTTTTAGGTTTTGAAAACTACTACGACTACTGCAACTGTTGCTGGTATTACAGCAGAAACAATGTTATAGTGTCTTTACATCACCTCAGTGGGGATTCAAACTGTTGAATAGCTGTAATTGCCCTGCTTTTTCTGCAAATAACTAACTTGAAATATTGGTATATGGTTCCTTGTCAAGCCAAGGGAGCTGAACAGAGCTGCAAACTAATAGGTAAAGCAACTACTTACATTTCAGACTTCTTTTCTAGAGTAAAGAAGCAGCAGTTGCAAAGTTTGAAGCATACATTCCATTTAAAGTAATATCAAGATTACTCTCAGCGCTTTTTCTTGACTTTATTTGTATATCCAGCTTGGACAACACTGGAAGTACATGTTTGGGGTTCTGATGTTGCACTTTTGACAACAGTTCAAATAAGGTGACAAACTAAGTTTGAATAGAAGAATCACAGCCACTAAGAATCAGTATCATCATTAACATCAAGCACATACATGTTTCTTTTTGAGTAGAGTGTGAGTCATGAAAAATGCAGTTTCTCTCTGCTCTTCTAACTTAATGTCTCAGACTGTATTTTATATCATATCTTATACATACCGCCCCTTTGAGCCACACCAGTGCCTCTGGCCTCTTGATCTTTAGAAGAGATCAAGAGACCTTCACTGTGCCGTGACATCACTGCATCTCAGAATATACGGCAAAGAAAGAAAATGTATTTATAGCACCAAGTTTCATTCCGACAATTGTCTAATTTCCTCAAGCGTTTTATGCGTGAACTTGTAGTCAGAATGCTCATCAAAGGGGCAGATTCACTGCCTGTCAAAAAGCGCATAATAAATCCTTGTCATATGGAGTCAGTTGCATGCGAGAGGCCCCTTGTTGGTCAGTATGACGTTTCTCAAACACTTCCCCCTTGCTTTCAATTTCTCTGAGATCATGCCCTAATGATGACCCTAGGCCCACTTTTAATCACTATTTGCATTGGCCTTTTAACAATTATTCCAGTCCTCTGCACAATTTTAACTGTAGCAGCATGAGATGGGTTCCTGTGATTAACTCCCTCATAGACACAATCTTTTGGGGCTACATCAGTTTTCTCTTCAACGTATGACGCATTGAAAAAATGAAATGAAGTGCTGCCTTTTGTGAGTTTTCTTCCACTTGTGCTGTATCATGCAAAGCAAGTTTACTTTGGTAGCATTTGCTCCCAAGTTTGATGGAAGGAAAGTTGAGGCTTCACATACAAGCCGTTTTTAAAAATGTCACTCACTCCCACTCTTAAGAGGCTGCATGAACTCGGTGGTCAAATAGACACGAAAGCAAACAGAATCCAGAAAAAAACAAAACAATATTCGACAAGTAGAGGCAGAAGTTTTCAGAGGGAACTGCACTAAGATTTCAGTGTCATACCAAAATATGCTCTTATAACTGGTTTGTCCTTGTTCATTAAGGTCCCCGTATCTGAGGCAACACATCTGATGGTGTTAACAGCAATACTTTTAATGATGTCCATCCATCCATTATCTACACCACTTAATCCTCATTAGGTGGGCTGGAGTCTATCCCAGCTGACTCAGGGCGAAGGCAGGGGACACCCTGGACAGGTCACCAGTCTATCACAGGGCCTTTTAATGATGTGTAAATGGCAAAGCATTGCCTGTTCTCTTAATGGATTTTGATATGGAGCTAGAGAATATGTATATGAAACACATAACTTTTACCCATTTGAAACCGAATGATAAAATTTAGCATAAATTAGCAGTATGAACTTTGTGATGTAAGATTTTTATGCTCACATCGAAGAAAGAGGTTTCTGGTGCTGCAGAGCCACATTCATGCTTGAGTAATCTACATGTGAATAATAAAGCAGCCTTCAAGGTTTATGTATTTTTCCTTCACGGGTGACGTTATTAATAGCCTCATCTTTCTTTCCGCCTTAAATACAGGATGAAATATTTTGACAAGTCCTGAACAGAGGGAGAGAGGTCCAGGCCACATAAACATTTGTTTTAATTAATCATTTGATTGTGAATTAAAAATAGCTTTACATCACACTGGCCTTTCTCTGTAGCTCTGACATCACCTTGAGTCAAAAAGTCTGCAATTGCTCCTGTAAGTCACATCTGTATCTATTTAGGGAAAATCTTTACAGAGATAAATTATTTTTGAGCAATGAAGGATGAATCTCTTGTGTTTTCTTTGACCTTGTGAGCAAACTACAAAAAATGGAGCAATCGATCGCTCCCCTCTGAAGATACCACAATATTGTATTATGGAATGAACAGTGGAGAGAGAGAGAGAGAGAGAGAGAGAGAGAGAGAGAGAGAGAGAGAGAGAGAGAGAGAGAGAGAGAGAAAATAGAAGTCAAGCCAGATGAACAGCTGTATTGAGATAAACCGTCACCCCATATGCTGAGGGAAAACAATCTCTGCACATTATGGAGACTGAAGATGAAAAAAATATGCTTAATCAACTAACATTGATATTACTTCTGGCAATTAGGAGCATGCTGGTAATGATATGAGTTTTCAGCTGTAAATAATTATGCTGCCTGCAGGCCATGCTTTAATTCTCGGCTGTATCTATAAACAATAATCAAACCAACAGCAGCAGGCTAAAAGTTGGAGATTTGTGGTTTGCAGAGCAGCGGTTGAGGAGCAGCTTATTGGAGCCCTGTGGTGATGCCAGTAGTCAGGGTCACCTTCAGGTGCTCTCTCATCTGTACACCAGGGTGCTAATGCACACTTCTATTGATCAGCCTGGATGTGTCCACACAACACACACACACACACACACACACACACACATATGCAGGTGCACACAAAGCACTCTCACACGAGCTCGTATATGAACATGAATGCATACTTAATTACACTTACACATACTGCGTACATACGCACATATTTATGCATGCATTAACTGCACAAAAAAGCTTAAAACAGACACACTTTGCACCAAATGAGTGCCATAATCTAGAGTACAGAGGATGTAAAACCTAAAAACATGGGATTTTGTATTAATTATGAAGATGTTGTTTAGTATTTATGGATTGTTTATTGATTAATCAAACGTGAATATTAGACGTTGCTGTTGGGATATAAAAGCATTCCACAAAGCTTAGAAAAAAACAGAATTTGGTTTCATTGTAAGTCTTATATACATATAAATATTTAAAATAATCTGACTTAATCACTTTAATATAAACCAATATGTTTGTTTCATTGCTGCTACAATCTATAACAGCTTTAAAAGAGCAAAGAAAATGAAAAAAAACTTCTCATACAAGAGTGAGACTTGACAGCCAACTTTTACTCACTGTCAAACAGGAAGGGGCAACCTGCTGATGTGTAAGGTCTAAGATGAAGTGCATAATTAAAGAAACATATGAAAGCCTGCGCTGGGCCTGAGATTAATTAGGTGTGTGTCAATACCCTCATCAATATCCGATTAACTAATGACACATGACCCAATAAGGGCTATTGATCTTCTCCAAGTATGCTGTGTTAATAGGTTGAAGCCGACACTTAATTGGAAAGCTGACAGAAGACTTTGCGGGCGGTTTCGCAGCAAGCAGGACGTGGGGCCCCAAACATAGCAAAATCAGAAATGTCCCCTCAGTCTTACGCAGTCAGATCACATTCGTGTAATGTGGCCTCATGGGATTCCAGTGATTGCTGTGACCACAACTGAACTTATTCAGCTTTTGCTAGAATTCCCATCCTTTTAGTGATAATTAAAAATGACCCAAAGGATCCCCCTCCCCAAAAAGAAAAAAAAAAAGACTCAATCTAGATTAATGGTGGCGGAATGGCCAACATCATAAGTTAGCCCTTTTATGATAATGATTGTAATGATAATAATGAACACTTGGAAGAGGGATGAACAATCCCCTGTCCTGGAGTTGAATCCCTATACAGGTTAATTAGGTAAGATAACATCATTAGCCACTCTCATGCCTGCACAGAGAATTAATTGGATAAGATGGAGATTTAGGTCTATATTTAATCGCACAAACGATCAATGACAGCTTAGCCAGAAAATAGGAGGTCCAAATCGGTGGGCATCTTATTTAGATCACATTTAACCAGTTTAATGAGCAAAAAATATCCAATTGGTTCGTAATATAGGTTCTGTAAAGCATAATTTGTCTAATGTACAGTAATGATGCCTTGTTAACTTCTGATTGTTTCCAGCTTTGTTTGCTAATCAAAGAGGGATCGTAACGAGGGTCGCACTGCACAAAGACTTCACAGCAGCTATCATAAACTTTAGATAAAACAACACATCGACTGCAAAGTCACAGAACAAATGAGAGTTATTCATTGCTGATACATATGAGCAATCTCTCTTCCTCAGTTGAAAAGGCCACCGATGGCCTGATGGCTTTGCTGTCATAAATAAAGCACCGTGTGACTGTTTGTTCTCAGGGAAGCATTAGCTGTAGTTCATGATCTGTTTTAAGGGGACATTAGTGTTAATATGTGTTATGTCAAACGTGAATGGGCCAATCCGCTGGGCATTTTCTACTTATTCTTCACAGCAGCTGTAAAGCTCGCTTTGGCTGTCTTTAGCTGAGAAATACGTTCGTCTGCAGTTCCCTCTAAATAATGCATGAGCAGAACTTTTGTGTGAATTGTCATATATTATATATTGGATGTTTACCAAGCAGTGTGAGTACTTTAACTTCGGTTTGGGGGGTGAGGTGGTTCCCAGTAATCGACACAGAGATGACAAAGCAGACTGTTTTACTAGTAATATCTCTGTTCTGCTGAAACAATAAGTGAACATCTCTTTGAAGAAGTGCCATGCCACACACCCCCATCAATAATTCAACATCGTTGAATCGCTGAAAACACAAACAGTGATGCCATCTGGTAGATGAGACGATCACACAAATGAAACTTCATCTCGGCAACTTAACAGTTACAGTTACTACCGGCAGCTCCTATGTTTTTTGTCATTTTTATTTATTTTTTTCCCCTTAGCCTAATTTAACTTCATAAAGACATGCATGTAGCAGATCTAAATGACGTATTTCAAATGTGCATCATTTAATTAAGACTTTCTTGTGTTCTTTTTGTTCCCGGCAGTGAAAGTGAACATGAGGAGGTCATCTGACACCATGTGTGTTGTTAGGGGCTGCGTCATTATCACCTTGACGACTTAGGTGTAGCTGACCATGAAAAGGGCGAATTCAGGCTTCATAAGGTAACATATCTCTTAATCCTTAGCAATAACAATATGCATGTATACAGCTACCAATATACTGTGCTAGTTATTTGGAAAAGATCTGGTTATTTTTCCAGTAGGATTAAATTGCATGCTGTAGCGTTGTTAGAAGAGCATTACCTGCTTGCAGTTTACCTGAACAAGAGCACATTGACAATAAACATTCACCCATGATTCTTCTAAATGAAATGTAATAGACTTGCATATATTCACTTAACTACACTCCACTGTTGTTCACTTTAAAGTGCACCTTTAGAACACTTTAAAGTACAAAGAGTACCTTTAGAGTAAATATGCATGCAAAATGTCTCCATTGCCCAGCCAAGAAGAAAGACTCTGCCCTTTTTCTACCGTTATTGTCAGCTGTGTGAACTCCATGTCTTGAGGGAGACTGGCTGTTGTCAAACAATAAGAAAAGGCCTCTGTCCACAAGCAAATAAAATATTCTTTCGCGCACGATGCCCTGTCCCTGTGTGACTATTGAATTACATCCCTGATCTGTGTTTGTGGGAAAGAAAAAGAATGTCATGCGAAGATTTCAGGTTGCACCGTGCCACAGAAAAAGGGGAAGTGCCTTGTCTGGTACAACACAGATCCCACTGTCGTTCCAGATTAGGGGTTGATTGAGCTTAGCTGACTAGATGACAGAGGAGATGGTCATTCTCAGGGCAAGAGAGGCAAATGTAAAAAAGATTCCAGTCATTTTAGTGGAATAATGCACAGTACAAATACCACTTTTGGTATTTATACTGTTATTATTTATGTACAACTACCTTATTTATTATACTCATTGGGTATTTTTTGCAATTTCTACAATGTTGAATGCTAAAAAGTTTAAGGAATTTTATGGGTCTGCCAGAAAACCTTAAAATGCTAGTTTGTGTGGAAAGGTCTAAAAAAAAGTCACAAAGAGCAATCTTTAAAAATCTTAAATATTTCAGCCTCAAATTTCAATTGACAGTAGTGTTGCCGTTTAAACTCTGACCAGAGCTGCTTATTCCAGGCATCTTGCTTTGATTAAACGGGGGAAACAGTTTTTTGGTGTGCAGGTCAAAAACAAATATATTTGCAGGAAACCCTAGTTTAGCTACATACTGGCTGGTGTCGACTCTTTGCATGGGTGTATTGTTCAGTAAGCACATAAGATAATCAAACACGGCAGTGAACTCACATGGTTGTCTCTTTGGATTGATACTAACTCAAGTCCAGCTCGTACATTATATTCTGCATTACTTCAGAAGTTTTGCAGCATGGTAGTGTAATATATCCGCATATGGCTTTTGACAGAAAACATGAACCTCAAGCAGAAGAGTGAGTCAGTCATTTATGTGGTTAACAAAAGTGTTGGCAATCTCATTGGTTAGGGAGTCAGTATTTGGCAGGAGGCGTGCAGTTTTAACAACTAATGGACTTATTTTTCTCACAGCATCGCAATTTTACAGCCTGTGTAAAACACACAAACACACATGCACACACATCTCCTTTAGTAACCCAGAAAAATAGTTGAGCAAATTAAAAACAGGAATGTTAGGGTGTCTTTAATTCAATAAAATACACATGTAAAGGAAATGCTACAAAGTACCTCTTTATCTAAAAGTATTATCCTTATTCTGGTGATAAGCGCCATTGGACACAAATAGACACAGCTGGAAATATAGCTAAAGAGTTTTACTCTCCACAGTTGTTTACACAATCAAGTTTTTTTTGTGGGCCGTGATAAGGTGCCTGGATATCCTGTGGTCTTTGCCTAGTTAATGTGTACGGACCGCACACTGGCTCTGCTTTCACTGAGTTATTACGTCGAGTGTAATTTGAAACAATTACAAAAACACTGGCCCACTTGTTACAACACTCATTTTCCCTCACATATACAAACCACAGATTCAATAGCTTTACATGTTTTTCAATCACACCCAGTGGAGCAGTGTTCAGTGTGAAAAAGTATAGCATTTCATCCTAGCTCACATGGTATGGGATAATCTTTCACATTTTGCCTGGGGTTTGTTTTGCTATTTCAGCAGAAACTTGTGCAAGCCATGTGAATTACCATAGGAAAAGACGATAAAAATACCAAATGATATTGTATCAGATGTAAATGAATAAACTATTTGAATAATCAGGGCAAATAATTTGTTATCTGTGATAATAAATGGTGTTTATTGTCCTGTATTCTCTGAGATGCATTGCAGAGATAACAGTTTTAAACACACAAGCAGGGGGGAGATACTGTAATGTTGCCTGGAATGAGGGATTTTGTGCTGCACAATAAGCTATTAAAAGCAATTTTCAGCTCTAATCATATCCACAAACTTTGAATTAAAAGGCGAATGTAAAGTTTAAGAATAGGTCAGCAGCGGATTGTGCTCATGTGCAGTTCAGATTGTTGGGAGCCTGGACATATCTTATTTGTTTTGACACATTTCTCACTGTTTTTTCACACATTCTGTTTTGCAGGCCCTGCCATTGTTCAGAGATCAGGGTCAGCCAGTGATGATCTTTTGCAGTTTGTGGGGATGGACACCTTTGGCAATGTGAGTACAGTTTCAGTTCTGGCCCTCATAACAGTGCAGCTGAACACAAGGAGGTCAGGCCTCCTTCTCTCTCTCTCTGTGAAGGTGCTGGTGCAGTCTGACCATTGACATTTAGCATTCCTCCACGCTGCCTCTGGGTTCTCAATGGGGGATTGAGGGGTGCAGAGGCCAGTGCCTGGTTCTCAAGGGTAAAAACAAAAAGGCTCTTGAAAATCCCAAGGAGTTCCCATGATCCTAGGAAAGACCTTGATCCGACCTGTGTTAGATTTCCATTCCATGGATTAGGGCACACAAAAAGTACATATTTGGCTGATTTATTTTGTCTCTTGCCCTGGATTTCGGACAGTGAATTGCAATGTATTACTGCCTGGCGCTAGAATATTTGCCATGGTGATTTGGCAATAATAAGAATTTGCAGATGCTTAGCATTTTGTGTTTTCATAACCATTTAGCATTCATTGCCTTCACTGACATTTCTAAGTCGGTGCAAAAGCTTGTAGTGACATTTTATGGTGGAAAGTTTTCAAAGTCATTTTTCAAGGTTTTTTCCAGTAACATACATAATCTGTTAGCATCAAAGGAGCACACATGCATAAATAATTGACTAATTCACTTAAAGGGGGCCAGCGTAGATTAATTAAGCTTGAATACTAATTATGTTTTCTGTCTACACCAACTGACGTGGTTGTTGTTTAGAAGAAACTGTTTGGTGGGTCACAATTACCGTGCACATATAAGGCTGCTCTATAAATTAGGACAGTTTCACATTTTAAGGGTAGAATTGGTTTTGCATGCCTTTGAAACAAAATGCTAACCTTATCTTTAGTCATTTAAATTAAGATGCTTTGTAGATTTTTTCATTATTTTTATGACTTTATTGAAATAGCCATTTTCATTATGTTGATAGATAAAAAAGGAGACCTTCTAAACATAAAAAAGCCCAACTTTTATGTCTTTATTGATTTAGCAAAGGGATTCGGAGTCATCTTTCTCAAACTTGTGTATCATTTTATCACACCCCATTATGTTGTGTATGCACACATATATTTATATTAATCTAAGATTATTTTATTGAACTGTCAATATGCGAATCATTCCCTCCCACTAAAGACCAACAGAATACAGAATAATGTGAGAACAAATAAAAAACAGGACTTGAGTGCAGATCAGAACTCAAAGAAGAGGCACAACATGTGCAGGGATCTCTGTGTAACACTTTTAAAACTCTTGTCACTTCCAGAAACACTCTTGTCCATGACTCCTATGCCTATAGTGCACAGGGTGCTTGTCTGGAAGTAGTTCAGTGAAGACGAGGTTTTGCTGTCTGTCTACTCTCCCCTAGCAAGCAGCGCACACAGAGACAGAGGAAGACAGCTCAAAGCTGGGGCCTTGTTTACAGCGGTGTGGGGAAGAAAACAGGCAGACGTAAATGAGGGCTGACGGTTTCATGAAGCACAATTGGTTGATGGCAGATTCAATGTGACTGGGCTGAACTGGGCGATGATCCGTACAGTATGCAAAATTCACTTTCTAGCTGGTCTGTGCCCACCAGCCCCTAGCAGCGAGCGGTCTTCCCCAAGCCCTTCTAGCTATGCCTTTGAATGCAACAAGAACTGAACAAGGCATTGTTGTGCTCAATTCCTTTTGACAACAATCACATTTAAAAAGGAAAGAAAGGAAAAAAAAGAAGTCGTGTATTTTTTTGTCACCAGTTCTAAATGATTTTTTTCCCATGTTGACTGCAAAGTAAGCATTTTGCATGCTTCACAGTGAAATACAGAGGAGTGGGTGGATATAAGGGGGCATGTGGAGATGCCTTCAGATGGCAAGAGAATGAAGTCAGGGGCTATTGCTTTCTCCTGCTATATATGTATGTCTGTTGTAATAGATCCAAATTTCTTGGCACATGATTTCAGTGTAGCACCATGCGTTTAGCATATTTATGTGCAATGCTACGGGACAATTACAAGAAACTGTAGCCTGAACTGGGCAAGTTTACATTGCTACTATCACACAGTTTTTATGCACCGAACAGTCATTTTTGCCTCTAAACATCCAGTTTTTTTCATGAACCTCTATGACACTTTTTTCCTCGGGATTAAATTGTTGTTATCATTTTAGAAGTGCAGCATCTGCATGTTCCATCCAGTTATGGCATGTTAAACAACAGTCCTTGTGAGGATTGAGGATGCTGTCAATGTCAGTGGGGTCTCGGGAGCGAGATCAGAACTGAGCATTTTTCTCAGCTCTCTAGGCAGAGAGGCTCACATGGCAGCGTGTGAATTTGATTCTTAGTGACAATGACCCAAAGCATCAAGCCTCCGGTGTGTATACTGTACTCCTTTCTCCTTTTTCTTGTGTGTTTGGTATGGCTGTCTATACTGGGAGAAATGCATTCATAGCAATCAGAGGACTTACTGACATTTGCAGGACATGGAGCTAATTCACTTTGCATACTGAGAAACATGGACAGTTTCAGAGATGAGAATAATGCAGAACTGATATGAAAGATTTTAAAAGTGCATCAGAGTCAGAACAACAGAATGTTACAGAACTTTAAAAAGAAAAAAGTCTCATGTGAGATGCTTAAACTGTCATTACTGATGTTGCACTGTGGTGTCTGTATTAAAGCCAGCTATACATTATGAGATAGATGATATGTCATGATAATTTTGTAGAGCAATTAGAGAGATAAACAAAATACATTTGTTTATCTTGAGATAAAACTTAATAGGATTTTTCCTTTGATTTTCCTACATCTTTCCCAAAGTGCCTGTACTTCTGAAGGCAACAAAACTGAAACAAAATAAAAACATTGTCCTCCTGTATTCTTCTAACCTGACAAAGCGAAGTATTTATTATTACAGTATGTGGAGCAAAATGACTGAACAACACTCCTACAATATCAAGGAAAAATATAATCTACAGCAGAGGGATATTATTATAAATTTAGTCATTAAGGTTTGCAGAATTGGCTGTTAGCTTCCAATAACGCTCTAAATTTTAATAACATTCAATGAATGTAAATGTCATGTAGCTTATTTAAACAACTGCTTTAGTTTACAAGACAATATTGTTTAAATGGCCTGTTATAATACAAAGCAAACGGAGGGGGTGAGTATTTTTTTTATTAGCAAAATTGTCAGATTGATCTTCCCATAATTGTTACAGAGAGCTTCATAATTTGCATATGCACCCAAACAATATTGCAATTTTTGTAGAAAGCTGTGTAAAGTGTTGATGGAACTAAAAAAAAAAAGGAAGAGAAGAAGACAAGAAAAGAAAACACAGGGAGACAATCACCACCAATGCCAAATTCGTCTCTCATCTTTGCTACTACATAGTATGTACAACTCAGAGAAAATGATTGGTACCCAGTTGAAAAGAAAATGGTTTTTAAATAAGTTACAATTAGATAAGCATTAATCTCAGTGGTATAAATGAATGTCTTGCTGTAGGGCTTGTTGAATGTAAAAACAGATTTACAAAAACTCCTCTTACCAGATTGGTCTGGAAGTAGTCCTCAGCTATTTTAATTGCTCTGTCATTTGAGTTGAAATAAGCCCCCCCACCCATTCTGCCCCCTTGATTTTTGCCTTTGAAATTAAATATTGTATACAAATACATGCTGTTCATGGGCATGAGCACAGTTCATCACTGAAATCTGCATAAAATGATGCTTAAAAAGCTCCATACGCTTTGAGCAAGAGAGCTCTTTTATATGGCGCATTCTTATGTAAACATATCAATAACAAAAACAACTACTTATGCCATCTACCTCAGCTTTCTTATTGTTCTTGCTTGTCCACAGAAATGAAAGAAATGTGGGAGTTCAGAGTTTGTTCCACATAGTCTTGATTTCAAAGAAAAGCCCATAGTTGCTTCTTTACATCCCTTTTTTTTTCTTTCTTTCCATTTCATGCCAGTGAAGACCACCTACAACAGCAGTCAAAATAGTGTTGACTTTGCATGCTTTTATATATATATATATATACACAAACACACACACAAATATGTATGTATGTAGATAGATATATTTTAGATGTGCTGTATTGCATTTATATTACATTTGTATTTTTAACATCTTTAAGCATAAATCGCGTATCAAAAGTCTCCAGGCTTTACTAAATACAAGGGACCTGGCATGGTGTTATTTAAATACAATTTTTCTCTCTCCTTCGAGACTTTTTAGGTTGAGCTCATGTGAATGGAAGTAATGAGAAGTGTGCTGGGATTTCCATACTCATTTGCACACCACGTCTGTGTACTCTCCTGCAGCTTGTGTAAAAATACATGATTTTCCAGGAGAGAGTGTTGTTGCCCATTCATTTTAGAAACAAGGAGGAAGTATTTTAATGTGACCTTCATTACACATTCATGTCAACTTTTCTTATCTATTTATGATTAAATTCTTTTCCACTCCTGTTGTTCAATTAGTGCTTGACCCCTTTAGCGGCGATGTAAATTAAATGACATTTCAGTGTCGTCCCATATTTAAAATACTGCGTTAGTTGCGGATCATAAATGATGATCTTCATTCTGCAGCTAATTTATTCATTTAACAATTTCCCTCCAGAAGTTACAGCAGAAGGCTCTGCAGCAACCTAAGCAGAAGAAATCCAAGTCGGCTGAATTTCTGATGGGTGAGTCCTGCTTGATGAGTTATTGCTCATAATTTGTGTAAGGATTAATTAACTAATTACAGACAAATGGCTTTGGGCTAAATTTTGCTCTTGCTTGTCAGGGCGCAATTTGTAATTATTTTAATCATTTCTTCTTCTTCTCTTTTTTTCCTCCTCCTCCTGCAAGATTCTGATTTAATTTTAACCTAATTGTGTTTTAGTATCATTCGAGGAGGATGTGCTTAAACATTTTGGGGCAGAGAAATCACCAACAGAATTTTGTTGTTATGTTTTGTTTTTTTTAATGAATCACTTTGACCTAACTGTTTTGTGTTGCTCCTTCATGTCGGTGTCTTTTCATTTATGTTTCTGCTTATTTTGCCAGGAAGGGAAGAGAGAGCTACTGTGGTGGGCGTAGAAAACCCAGCCTTCGATGAAGGAGGAAGCACTGAGCTTTCCATTCCTTCGATTTGGCTGGGGAGAGAAATTCGAGGTGACAGGCCTGATAGCACCCTTGCAGCTCACCAAAAAAAAATGGAGCTGCAAGCCCCTGCCAAAGAAAGAGGTGAAGCTTCATTCTTCATTAGCCTCAAATTTGTTGACAGTGGATGTGTTCCTGATCTAACCTTTCTTTCACTCTCTCTTTCCTTCTCTCTCTCTCGATTTGGGGGGCCCTTGGTCCCTGCATTCCAAAGCAAGCTTGTCCTAACAAGCAACCCTCGTATAACTTCTTCCTCCACTGGAGAATGCTACAGTACTGGGTGTTCTATCTCTATCTAGAAGTACCCTCGACACAATCAGCCTTGACTCCCACTCTCGGCTACATGCCTTGTGGTGGGCTGGAGTCATGGGAGAGTGCATTTACATACGCTACTACGCTACCAAGCCGATCCGCTGTCTGTGTGGTGTACTCACAACGCCCCCGAAACACGGCTTAAGGCCAATCAGGCATACGAATATGCCCCCTTATAATTCAGTATGTCAGGGAGAACTCTTGAGGAATGGGATGGTAAATTAGGATGCGTTCGAGGTTGTGAGCGTGCCAGTTTTCTCAGGGATGAGTCACATGTTAGATTCTTGATTTAATGTGGTTTATTTTGCTTTTGCTGTGTATGGCTACTAATTATCATCAATAATGTCATGTTTTTTAATGCACAAGAGGTAGAATTATACTTGTGAGAAAAATAATCAATTTAAAGTGAAAAAGCAGTCATCTTTCTCTTTGTCTTTCACCCTCATGTCACGTGTATTTTGGTTTGAATTAAAGACGCAAAGTGTCTCGTATCAACATATGTGAAATTACAGGAATGTGAAATTACAAAATTCTCTGCAGTTGCTCTCATTTTCTTTTGAACGTGTCTATAGAGCAAGACTGGGGAGGAATGTTGACCAGCAGTAACTGAAAGTAATACTGGAACTGGACGATGGGATCTACTGTTGCCATGTTTACTGAGAAGAAACTACATGACATTGATTCGCATTTACTGTCAAAAAGTGAACCACTTTCTAGTTGTCTATCCGTTGTCAAAAAGTCACATTGGACTGCATCAAGTACAATTTTGCCTGCATGTTTTTGGGTGTTTTGAATTTCTGGGACCATCCACCATCACATGACACATTATTATGGTATTAATTTCACACACACACGTATATGTATATACATTTAGCACACACAATCTCTATACAAACAAACTAAATCACTAAATATATCCACTGCAAGCATTTTTGTGCAGTGCTTGTGATTATGCCCACCAGTTCTATGACTTGCCTTGACTGGAAGATCCAAAAGCAGATTGTTCCATGTTTGTGACACTTTGGCCTTTGCCAGAATCTTTCATTATCTCTCAGTCTCTGTTAACACTATCTCTGGCAGCCAAGGAGTGCTAGTTACTGATATTGTGCATGTAAGAACTGATAATTGAAATTTTCATTAGAGAGATGAATTGGAGGGCAGCCAGACTATTTAGGTAAATCACAGCTATGATTCAAAAGGCGATTCACGAAGCTACTACCATTATGCAAATTTGTATTTGAAAAAAGGGCTTCATAACCTCAGAGCTATTTGCGGAGAAATTGTTCAAACTCTCTGTTAACAATATAGAGGGATTTAACATGTGAATTTCACAGTCAATTTATGGTGCCATTGAAGAGTCATACGGCTGCTCCCCGTTTAATAAGTATTTCAGACTGAGTGTTTAACTTAGGGTATGGACAGAGTGTGAAAACCTCATGCAGATATTTCACATGGACATGAAAGAATCCCCATGAACTTTTTTGGGTAGTAGCCTAGTGGGCCACTGGTGCTCCTATGCAAACACACTTACTCACATTTTTATGCATACAAGCATCGATACCCTCAGACGTCTATAAAGGCAGTCCTTGTGTGGAATATATAACATGATTTAATGCACCATGCATTTTTTACCCCACAACCTGAGAAATACAAGTAAAGCAATTTAGATTGGAGTGAAATATTCAAGGCTTGTAATGAGAATGATTTGGGGTTAAGAAAGCTGCTTGGTGGGGGTGTACCCTTAATAGAAAGAGCCCCGGAGCCATTCGATTCCCATAAACTCTGTGGAGCAGACTTGATACCCATAGGTCAGTGATTGCTAATACGAAGTCAATGAGACATGGGCTCAGGTTATTTTCCTTTGGATCTGCTCCTCCAAACTTGCCTGGTCCTTTAGGCCACTGACCTCAGAGTATTTAGAAGGTATTGTCTTTGAAATTCCAGGTACTTTTGGGCTTGTAGACTTTCTCATTAGTTCCTTTTGAACACGGCAAACATATGGCAGTCGTATTTAAGAGATTGCCTGCCGTGACCTTTTGCGGCATGCTAATTAGGCCCCAGAGCACCGCGGGCCGTGGTGAGGAGCACTGAGAAGCCCAGCAGTCTCTTTCCCACTTCTCTCTCTCTGCCTCTGAACTCCTGTCTCATCTTGGCTCTGCCTTATCTGGTAGCAGAAGCTGCCACTGCCCTTCGACTGTGTGGGTTTCAGAATTAACATTTTGCTTCATGTGCTTCTAATAACCACTAACCTGAACCTGTACAACTCCCCTCTCACTTCCGCCACCCCCCACCCCCCACCATCAACTCCCAGCCCCTCTTTCGCTCATTCACTCTCCCCTCGCACTTTCCACAGGAAATGAGCGTGCCCAAAATTACTTTGACCCGTCGTCGGCAGAGCAGACAGACCCAAGGCATTGCAGGACGGCTGGGGTCAGCGCTGAAGATGAGCTGGAATTAAGTATGCCATTCTCTGTCATAATGGTTCTCCTCGGTTCATTAAAGAGGGGTGAGAGAGATCACTGGTAGCAGGCCGCCATTTGTGATGGCATGGCAGTCTATGTAAATACACGAAGTGATGGCATCACTAGATTGGCTACCCAACTCGTTGTCATTGACGAAGGTCACGTATCATTGGTCAGTTTTCATTCCACCGTGGCGTTTTCTCTCCCCTGTCAGATGACACATGCAGAGCCATATCAATAGTTTGCAGCCCCCTCCTAAAGTAGGCCTATTAAAAGCGAGCTCTTGGGAGCCAAGTAATATGCATGTTATAATGAAACCTGGCTATTAATGGAGAAGCCATTTCACCTGTATCTTTTGGATATCACTGCCGTGTAATATCAAAGGATTCACCAAATCAAATCTCATCACCTGATGACAGGCCAGCTAACAGGCATGTTAATGCTCCTATTTCATTACCACTATACATACACTTGATTTTCACCCTTTTCCAGCCATGGCTAATATCTCTGGTTTGCATGTTAAGATGTGGTTTAGATTGACTTGTCTGATAAACAGAAACTAATTCTGAAGCACACAAATGCATGTAATTTTCCAGCACCATTGTCGGTGTATTCACTTTATAATTGTTTTGATTTATAGCAATATTGAATGGTGATGAAAACAGACTGTATGAAAGGATGGCTGCGCTGCTGGATGAGGATGATACCTTCATAGACATACCCGGTATGTATTCCAATATTTCTGTACTGCTGTAGGCTCATACACAAATATACAACTTTAATTTGGATTTCATGTTACATTACATTTAATCCATCTGGATCACTATTTGGTTGACATGTACCAATGTTATTTTCCTGTCCAGGTCATTTTATAACTGCTGGTTAAGATCTAGAAGCACTGATTCAGTTTTCACAATTTAGAATATGTGTGTTTTAATTTGCATAGCAATATATCCATAAAAACTTCATATTTAAACTTACAAAACAAAGTCCTGAAAATACTAAATTTTCCAGTGATTACACAGTCTTTAGATCCAGTAAAGCTCCATGATATCATAAGCAAACCAGACAAAAATAAGATGCTACATTTTCCACTAACACTGAATGCAGCACTGCCATAAAACAAAGAATAAAATCGAAATGGACCCTCACTAGTAGTCAGTGCTTTCCAAGCACAGCCATTGTCTCACAGTAGGCGTGCTTTTTCTCATTAGCTCAGTTTCATTTAAATATGTAGCCATCCAAGCAACATTGAGATGGTTTAAGCTTAGCATTGTTCTGGGTGAAGACAGTCGTACCAGATCCTGTTGACATGACGCACATCTTCCTTGTAATTCCAGCGCACAAGTGATGGGTTTAGGCCCGCTTCAACGCGGTAGAATTTAGCTGGCTCGTATTATTTGCCATTGTTCTGGATTTAGCTGTACCACTGAGATTAGCAGCCCCTTCCATTGTCTGGGAATGTTCATGAAATGAAAAAAGAGAAAGTAAAGAGGATCTTGGATTAACAATTGGTCCATGCAATAGGCTGAGACAGGGTAGGAAGGAAGGAGAGACACGAAAAGAGAGAGCGCTTGTACTTGGAGTCCAACAGTGGAGACTGCCAGTGAGCACTTCACTGAGCTAAATAGACTTCAAGACAATCACCTTATGCAGTTGTATGGATGCCTCCCACCGGTGTAGGCTGCAAGTCTTCTTTGCAGCTGCAGAACCGGCTCGGAGTATATCGGTACTGATCCTGACATTTTGTGACTGCTTCTCAAAGCCTGCCACAGAGCACCATACACATTTTACAAGACAAAGCATGAATAAGACATGGTATTAATGAAATGGACAGTGGCCAGTGCTGTAGATATGTTTTATTTTTTCAGAAAAAAAAATTCCTGGAAAATCCCTGTCTGTCTGTCTGTCTAAGATCTTCAGCTCTTCCTTTTTTATCTTGATAAATTCCTTTGCTTTGGCTTGGAGATGAAAGACCACTAAACTGGCATTCTATTCATTCTAGTTTTCTGTAAGGCGTCAGGCACTGATATCAGCCTCTATGTGAAAAGCATTAGGCAGTGATAACAGCTTTGGCTTTTACATCATATTGGACTGCACACGTTGAATACACAGATTCTCAAAGAAAACCTCATGCTTTCTACCAATGTGGCAGTGCAGTAAGCATGTTAGCGACTGTAGATGATGTTTTTCTTCTGCATTCAGTATTGAATTTTAGGCTACTAACTTAAAACTGCTTCACATACTGTGCAAGAGGATTCTTTAAAAAAATATGTGGGCTTGTTTGTAATTTTTTTGTAGTAGAGCAACATGCAAAAATATGTTCTTTCAATATTTCCACAGTAACATATTAGAAATTTGCATTTTGTTCTGCAGCATCAGTTCAACCTTATGGTACATTTGTTTAAAAATCCTTTGATATATGTCATTATAAAATTCCACTGACGGATTTTGTGAAATTTTCAGATGGGTATTATTAGGAGATGTTTCCAGTAAAAAAAAAAAAAAAAACAACCAACCAAACAAAAAACAGCCTTTACCTAAATAATACTAAAGTCTCAGTTTAGAATATGTTAAGGTCGAGTGTGTCTGTGTGTGTGTGTGTGTGTAATATGATACTGTGCTTTTGTGTGAGCTACAGTTTCAGTACATCACTGTCCACTTCCATAATGTCTGCAAAAACACACACATCTCCGTCAGTACGTGTCTGTTTCTGGATGTGTTAAGCACATTCATCCATCAGTATGTGAATGCATGTGCCGATGTTTATGAGTGCAGATTCATTTCTGTGTGTTTGTGTGTGTGTTCGGTTGTGTGTGTATGTGTGCGTGTGTCTGTGCATGCCCGCTGATGCGTATCTCTGCAGGTACCCTGCAAGCCTCCAGGGATGAGGAGGTGTTGGAGGTGAAGGTGGGTGATCTGGTGCTTCAGCGGCGACTGCTGCTCCACAGTGGTGGTGATGCCTCGGGCTCCAGGCCCTCCCAGGCCCGTACCATTGCCAAAACCCAGGCTGAGGATAGTGCTGGGCTGGGAGGAGAGGCTGGACTCGAAGCAGGGAGGATGGTAATGGGCAGAGAAAGCACTGTAAAAAGTAATGCTATCCTTTCATTTGTTTTGACGTTTGATTTCTTATGCAGAGAGACACTGCGTTACTACAGCATTACTGTAATAGTGCAATGTTATCCTCTGCTATATGTATGATATGATAGCATAAAATCTATGACAGATAGTAGAAAATGTATTTTCTTACTGGATAAAAAGATATAAAATCGATGTTAAAGCTACTGAGGAATCATTTCAGGACAATAATTTAATTCTGCACATTATATTGGCGAATGAACTCAATAGAACATCTGACATAACATGAGAATTATGCATAGTGGTGCAGTAATAATGTATTTGTGTTAAATATTGTAGGTTTTTTTGAAAGCAAGTGTATTATTTCTTGCAGTGAGGACAGCTGAGGAGGTGATCCCCCACTACGCCCAGCAGCTGAGGGAGCGTGTGCGGCCTGACATGATCATGCTTGGCAGCCTTTCACTGCAGCAGGTCAGGGCTACAAAGAGGAATATCTATGTCATCATCCCATATTCACCAGCACATCAGCCATGTCCATTATGCTGTGTATCAGTGGCTGGGATAATGAACATAGAGTGTGTGGATGTGTGCACGTACATGTATCTGTTTTTGTCTGTTCACATGCCTGTTTGTATTCTGTATGTGTGACTTACTTGACTTAAATATTTTCTTTCTCTTTCTTGCCATATTTGCTCCTTTTCTCTGCTGTACCAAACATTTGTTTTATCTCTTCTTTTTGCATATTATTTTTATGGCTGTTCTTGATTGAATGCACTCGTATGAAATTGCTTTTTGTTCTACATGCATTCAAGGTATTTCAGAGGTTAGCTAACTCATTCATCCTCATCTCAAAATTAGTGCATGGATTTAAACTCCATACGATATGCTCACACAATTAATTTATTTATGGAGACTGCTTTATTCTGTCTTTCAACTTTGTTGTGCATTATTATGCATATTTGTTTCTGACAGAAGCTGAATTTCCTTGGTTCTTTACCCGTCTTATAGTCTTTTCAGAAAAAAATAGAGCATGACTACATTTTATTTCCCAACTGGGGAGTAGGGATTTTGTGAACTAGCATTAAGATCCGAAGCCTCTTTCAAAACAAATGTTTGTATTCCATCAGTCAGAAGAGAAACAGTAGTGGATGCAAGAACATCGAGTTTCCATTGTGTTTGCAAATCTAGATCGTGAAGAAACACAAACATTAACGCAAATGTAAACAGAACGCAAAACTTCTATCCACTGTATTTTTAGTCATAATCTCATTTGAAAAGAGAATGGGAGTACCACATTACATGAATAGAAAGTATATGTAATTGGGAAAAAATTGTTTAACAATGTCTCACTGTCACTTGGAAGACACAGCAACAGTTGACTCATCTTCCCATACTGGATAATCATTGGCATCTACTGTGTACTGTATCAGTATTGGGATCAGCCTTATCTTATTCTACCATAATATATATGCGCTCTCCTACTGTTTCCACACCCACCTCCCATTGAAAGCACATTATCCACCAGAGATTTCACATCTATTTTAAAAATAATAGCATTTTTCTTCTGTCTCTATTCTGCCATACAAAGCCTCTACAAGGCGAGACGCTGTCACTTAGCAGTGTCAATGTGTCTGAATGGGGAGTGTGAATGTGCTGACTGAATGTAAAACTGGCAGAAATACTCATCAAACGCTACATGTCTTTAGGGTCTGGCTCAGTATCGATTGCCTGCAGATTGCATTACAGTTGCTCCTTGTGCTTAATTCTGCCATTATGGTGCACTGCACTGTTTCATAAAGCTGCATCCAAAGAAAGTGTGCATGTGTTTTTACACATATTTTTAGCAAGCGGCTAAGAAGGGACCCTTGAAGAGGAGTGAGTGGGCAAACAGAAAAAACAGACTAATGGCCCTCTTCACTGGCAATGTTAAGGTAAAGGCCCTTGCACTGTATATATACCGTAAGAGGGATGTTCTGCTTTTTACCTAAAGCTATAACTGTCCTTAAGGCATTAACAATGGGGCTCAGTGCTGCTTACAGACCATTTTACAAGCTGAGAACATTCATCCAACCATATTCTCTCTCACTCTGTTTGTCCATAACTTAACAAACTTATTCCTAATGCTTCAGCGCTTAGCTTCAACAATCTGCCGTAACTTATTTCCAATGATGTGGCTTAAATTAAATAAACTGTCTATTATCTGATACATTTAATAATGAGTCACACATTAACTATGTTTCTTAACATATCCACTTTAATATTTCAAAGCAGCCCAATTCACAGAGAGACTGCGATGAGGCAGGGAGACCACAACCCAGACTGAACACGCTGCTCCAGTGGTAAGTCCAGCCCATTTCATATTTCTTTCCATATGTAAAATTGATGTCACATGACTGTAATCATTAATTGTGTGAAAAGCATTTGTATTCCCACTGACATTCGAGGAGGCATGTAATTTATATGTCCTCTGCATGGCTTCTCCTGTCGGCAGGCATTGCATTGTGGGTAGTATGCTCCAGGGCACAGAAATCTGTCCATGTCATTGGGCTTGGAGGTGCATCAGTTCTTGGTCCATCCACTTTAGACAGAGATCACACATCACATCTCGTAGCGAGAACCCTGCAGGCAATCGGCTTAGCATGTTTAAGTTTTTAGTAATTATGGACTACCACGCTGGCTGGCATGATAAAATCAAGAAACTACTGTACACATCAGTATCTTGTCTTGCGTTGGGTTGTATTATGGGTGGGTGGTAGTCGGACACCAGCCCTGTCAGATGAATGTGGTTTGGAGTTTAGCAAGATGACCTCCTCTCGACAGCCTTGAACCCTGTAAATTCCTTCTGATATCAGTGGTGGGTGGCTATTAGACATGGGAGACTTTCTATGCATCACCTAGGGCTACATCTGCCTGAAATTGAATGAGAAATTATTTCACTTTTTCTCTCCCTACGCCAATGAAAAGAAAAAAAAAGAGCGGAGACGTGGAGCTGACTTGTGGTTTTTGTAACAAATGTGTAATTCATTTGTTTCCACTGTTTCTGATTTAATGGAGGTTGAGTAATTGCATTAGGAAGCACATTGTGCCTTGTTGTGAACTGATGAAAGCACATGTAATACTTTTGATAGGCAAACAGAGAGGAGGGAGAGAAGGGGAGAAAGGAAAGAAAGATCCAGTGCCTGCCTTTGATGCGGAGCATTTATTTGCTGAATTATCCTTCCTTTTACAAGCATCTTATCCCCAGTCACAGGCAGGCCAGGGCCCCTGTGATATTGCTTTATTTTGAGGAATTAAGAGAGGTGGCGAGGAGACAGAGCAAAGCAACCGCTTATTACATTACCACTGATAAGATTGAAAGGCAGAGAAAGGCGGGGGGGGGAAGGAAAGACAGAGAGAGAGAGACCCGGTGGAAAGTGTTTTGTTCTGGTGTTATTAGATTGAGCTGCTGTTGACTACAGAGTGGAACAACAGAGGGTCCAAAATGCAGGTGGCTGTTAACAGGGTTTAGCCTCCTGTGTGAGTGTGTGTGTCATATATGTGTGTGTGTTTGTGTACGTAGCAGCAGAAACACTGAAAGCCCTTCACTCAGAGTGCTGGGGGAAGGCCAAGAAGAAGCCATAGCCAAATACAGCCAGATGACAGAGCTCCCACAATCCTCTTCTTCAGCATCATGGCCCCTGTGGCAGGTAAGATCCGTTAGTCGCTCTGAGAGTGGACTGAGAAACACACAGGGAAGAGTGTAAACAGAAAGTGACCCAGCCCTTAATCTCTAAGAGGGTGGTGTCACAGGAGAAGATCCTTGAGGTGTTTACAATTCATAAAAAAAAGAAAAAAAAGGCAGTGTTGTTTGTTAAGAAACAGTCAAATGATGTAATTATGTGAAATCCTGTAATGAATGGGGCCGGATAGAGAATGGGAAATTCATATCCGTGTATTTTCTAGTTTTTCAAATTCTCTCCTACTGTATGTGCACATGCCTACACAGACACACATGCAGGTTCTATACAACACTGAGTAAAAAGGCTCCCCTATATAGTATGGTAACTATGAAGCCACAGTATTTCTATATAGTATATAAAGAATTTGTTTCCTTGCTTTGTGTGGATGGTGTCTTTGGTTAGAGGAATATAAGTGGGAGGAAAAAGGAGTCTTTGGAGATGAAAAAAGTGGGGAACAGAGGGAGAGGAGAGAAAAGAGAACCAAGTGGGAAAGAGAGAAGGGGACTGCAGCTTTAGCGGTAGCATCACCAGCTGTGGGAGGAGTGTGCTGTTGTGTTGCATCTGGGGATGAGGCTGCCATGCCACCGTGCTGGCTTAAAGATGTAATGAATCTTCAGTCGGGGGCTTTCCTTCCAGGGTGACAACTGGCTTTGAGGAAGGTTGTAAATGCAGGGGAGATTGTGGTATAATTCCTCAGACTGGCGTTTGTGCCCCCCAGTCACCATTCGATTATCTCCCAAATTGCTGTGTTTCACTGAGATAAAGATTTTTTATGGCTTGCTGACTTGAAACAACTAGCACAGGCAGAATAGGGGGCAAAGGAGGGAGAGGGAAAGAGAGAAACAGAGAAAGCAATGACCAAACCTGCCACGCATAGTAATTTCCTTTGGTAAATGACAAAATCTTTGTTTATATGACATTCCCCTAAAATTACTGCAGCGAGATGAATCTGAAATATAAAATGTCACATTTGGCATGCAAAACTATGAAAATATATTTCTGTGCAAAATTCATGGAGGCATTTAATTTAGAACGTGTTTAATAACTAAGGCAGCCTGCATCAGTAATCCTGCCCGGAGGTCCCAAAAAGATTGTCATATTTATTCTCCCTTTCTTCACCCCCCTCCTTCATTCCGACGCCAAAAAATTTTAAGGGTAAATGTTCATTGTTAATTAAGATTTACTAATTAAAATGAAAATAATTAACGAGAAAGCTTAATCTCTGAATATTAGCCCATACTTAGAAAGAAAGGAAGTTTTTGTATGTGGCATTTCCTGTCTCTATTAAGAGTGCATTTTGTGTGATCAGTCAATGTGTGGAAAGCCCTGAAAAGATTTTCAGCGAAAGGACGGCCGCTTGCCAGCAAAACCATGGAGGATCCCTCACTAGAGCCTTTGATCTCATCTGTAGGAGTGCTGTAATGTTATGGCACTTTAGGCACAACTCAGGCTTGGGGCAAACAAACCACCTCTGATACGGAAAATTGGCTCACTTCACCTTTTACCTTTGCCTTGCTGTCTTGACTGTCTCTTATGATGCCTGTGCAAGCACGTGGGCCAGATAATAACAATACTTCTTCAAGACATACATAGTACAAATTGGACGCCGGTGTGACGTTATTATTTTTTATTTCTTTGCTTCTTTCTTCTCCTTTCTTCTCCTCCTCCTCTCTGTTTCTAGTTTGCATGCATACATCTCTTTCCAGTGTGGGGGTTTGGAGGCCTCCATCACCTCCTCCCAAATGTGAGATGTGTGGGCTAAACCGCTTTGCCACCAATTATACTAATTTCACTTCTGCCTAAATTGTTTTGCTTGTTTTGATATGCAAAGATGCTCACAGTGGGGAGATTGAGGGATATCACTACAGGCTTCGGCACACACCTTCCCCCCCTCACGGCCTGCTAGAGCAATGGGCATCACCAGCCCTTGCTAGGTGATTATATGTGTGGTGTGTATCTGTGCACAGTCTCAGGTACAGACAACACCATGTACTGTAAAACAAACACTGGGATACAGTGTTTATGTGTGTGTGTGAGTACACAGTAGCCCCTGAGTGCTACTATATCACTGATTGGAACTGAGGGCTTTAATTGCCAGACACTCAGAATTTGACCTCGGGAACTGATTAACATGGTGTAAATTTGAGCACATAAAATAAATAGGAATTAGAAGATGCAACTTAGATAAATGCCTATACTTAAGATACCATATTATAGGACATGAAATGATAGGACAGGACCGGACAGAATTATATAGGCTAGAATAGGCCCTGCTAGCGAGATGTACTGGTCTGGATCAAACCCTCACTGTGTGTTCAAAACTTTTTAGTAGGATTGTTTAAAATCAATATTATCCTGATCCCAGCAGAAGGCTGTATTCAGGATGGATTTAGGGAACAAAATGTAATAAAACTTTAAAATTGGTCAAATAGTGCAACATTTGTATCATGGAGAAAATATACATTTATTTATTTTATACATTTAATTTGTGTAACCATCATGATAAAGAAGATAAGGTAGGCTACCTATTAGACCTGTCAGTTCAATACCAAAAATGCCAGTCAATATTAAACAAAAATAATATATTTAATTGTAACTGCCATTTGTCATAGTATATTATTAAAATTGTCATCGGGGATGCATGCGTTTTTTTCTGCCTGCTTTTCACACATGTTCTAAACTATCTACAGTAAATTTGTGAGTAAAAGATGTTTTTATATATATTTGGTGTGGGTCAGATGAGAAGTCTGATTATGTAACCCTGTAAAGCCTGACCCATCAAAAAATACCCAGAAAATTCTATTGGTTTTTTTTTTTCTGAGATGTTTATGAACTCTTTTAACAAAATCAATTACAAAAGAAAAGAGAAAACTGACGCATCATTTTGTTTATGATAAATTTTTTGCATCACATTTGATATATTGGGCAGTTTTGGCAACTTTTTGCTCACAACAATGTTGATTTTAGAAGGCAAAAACTAGTTTTGTTCTATTTATTTAAAAGTTTATCATGTTGGTGAGAGAGATTTCAGAAACTCATGCAGCAAATATGATACAAATGGTTATATAGGGTTCAATGAAATTGAAAATGGAAGGGATGTTTATATTGTTTCATTGTTCTGTCAAATGAAAACACTTAAAATGACCCCATGCTAGCTATTCTACCTGTTGTTCTAGCTACTAGCCTAGATTGTGATATGTACTTTCATTTTTTTTAAGCTATTTTCCAGATTTTGGAATCCTGAAAAGTTTGTATCTGGATCAGAGTGATATAATCCAGTGTTGCTTTGCAACAAAACAGCAAGAATGTAAGATGAATTACCTGATACTGGATAGCAAAACATGAGATTTCCAAATCTGGGTCATTCTGACTTTGAACAACTGGACACTAGTTTGTCAAAGGGCAACATAGGATAGCTGTGATAGATTACATAGAATGGAATAATAAGATGTTGACTACATTTCTGAAATGTGTTCCATCAAACTAGGAATTTCACTTGATGTGGCAGTGGCAGGAGTCACAGAAATGTCAGGAATCATCTTCTGAGTAATATAAACATCAGACTGCATGGCAAACCTTTGGTCACTTCTCACCTTTACCTCTTCTGAAATGTGGGGCTTACAGATCGTTGAGCAAGTCAAACAGTAGACTAACCTTGCTACTGAAGTTTAAAAACACAAACGTTGACAAAGACCAAGTGGCTCTCTTTAAACAAGATTGACTTTTCATTCAGTGCTGTTCAACAGATGCCATAGGGGACAAAAGGCTGAATATGTATTTATATTGTTCTCTGACTATGTTTCATAAAAAACTAAACTGTCTAGCCAGCTTAGTCTATTACTCATCCTAAGCCCTAAAACAAGGCACATGTCACCAAGCAAACAAGCAAATAAACAACAAGTGGGCTGATGTAGCCTGAAGGTTAGTGGGATAATCTCACTACCAGAAAGCTGGCATTTTTAAACCTCCATCTGAATGGGCAATCTAACTTTGATAACAAGGAACGCTGACGTGCCCCTGAGCAAGCCTCACAGGCCTTCACCCCCAATGGTTGTACGGAGATCAGATAGAAGCCTGTAGCTCTTTTGTGCTTCCATTAAATTTACAGTGGATTTGAAGCTCAGTATCCTTCACTTCAATTTGTGCTGTGGCTTTATTTTCTACATAAATTTGTCCTAAATGAAAAAATAAAAACACGCTTTGATAAATTATTACCAATGTTTTGAAAAACCTAAGTTAAATCAGTATTTTAGAAGTTTTTGTGGCTTAAAATGCCTGAATTTGGCAATTTATGTCATTCGTCCTGGCAATTCTTCTAGCAGGTAGATGAGCAGAGCATGGTGTTACAACCCAGTTTGGCTTTCAGTTTAACCCTCGTCTCGCCCTGCAGGTAGGGTTGCCACCTTTCAGAAATGAAAATAAAGGACGCCCATCACGGCTCCTCGGGGCCACAGTTCAGTAAAGTTGGAAAGATATTCACAGATTCAGATTTCCAGCATCAATAACTTGTTAGATATAGGTTGTGAAAACATAACCGATGCCTCTTTTCCATCGTCGTAAGGTGGACAATGTGCTACAAGCTCAGTTTTATCGACAGTAGCTGTCTTTCAAGTTGCAGGAATAACACTGGTGTCAACAGGAGCCAGTTGAAGGCTGCAGTGATTTTGGTGACACTACAGTGTATCAGAGTGAAGTTACTGAATATTTTTGTCTCTGTTCACTAATGCAGCGGTTTTGCAATTTGCAGACGGTCCCTATTCACTCCATAGACACCAATGTTATTCCTGCAGCTTGAAAGACAGCTACTTTTGATAATGCTGGCCTTGTAGCACATTGTCTACCTTACAACAATGGGAAAGAGGCACCGTTTGACAACCTATATCTAACGAGTTATTGATGCTGGAAGTCTGAATCTGTGAATATCCTTCCAACTTTACCGAACTAGGGGCCACTACCACCCAAGAAGTGGTATATTTAATTTGTGAAAAAGCATTTAGCCATACTTAAAGGTTTAAGTGCTTTATTAAGATGGAACTAAGAGTTTTGTATTGTTTTATGATCACAGGTTCTGTCCGAAAAGAAGTGGCATCATTTTAAACAGTGAAACCAAACTAATAAAATGCAATGAGCAACCAGTGTGCAATAGAATTAGAATTAGAATGGCTTTATTGTCATTCATACATGGCATGACGAAAATATAAATAGCTTCCACTGGACAGTGCACAACAACAAGCAATAAGTAATAAAATATCAACATTAAATAATAAAATCAAATGTACATATATAACAAAACAATATTAAAAATACCAACGTGTGAAAAGGAGGCCAGATATTTACAATATGGGAGGTAGATGAAATGGAATAAGAACCGATACTGGATTCTGCAAAAACATAAACAACTGAATGCAGAATACTGGACAAAGAAATTCTCTACAGACATTTTTAAAAATCTAAATCTAAATCTTATCTTAACACAATTAATGTATTGACTTATTTATGTGTGTGTGCATGTATTTACCGATTTATTTAGTCCTGTTAACATATCAGAGTTCTGAGTTTTTCTTTAGATAGGCAAAGGCCATTTATTGATTACATATAGGCTATTAAACAAATGTTTATTAAAAACGAAAAAGCATTAAAAAAAATAATAATAAACAACTTAGGCATTTATTGAGTCACTAAAATACTGTAGAGTCTATGACCACATCAGCATGATTCTAAGCATCTTCTGGTAAATTCACAGCCAGATTCTGATGTTCCTCACCATGTCTACTTCAGGAGATGATTAGATGATGATAAACTGTGACCTGCTCGTTGGGTTCTCTCTGTTCTCATGTTTCTTACATGTTGGTCTCCTGATGCTGCCTTACTTCATCCAGTCCATTAGCAACAGAAAACACAGTTTGCACCATTGCCAGGGCTTCCAGTCTTCCCACTCATGTCTGTACATTTGCAAATGTTTTTGCTTCTGTGGACGTGGTGGAGTTTTGCTTGTAGACATTTTTAAACGCACGGAAGCAGCAGCCTCTGTAACCAGGCAACCAGAGACAGGACCATAGGACCGGGCAGGACTGGGTAGGACCAGGCACACAGAGAAGGTCTATCTGCTGGACCTCGCATCGGGTCCTCGCTACATAGATATGAATAAGGAATGAATAGGTCCTACGGAGATGAAATTGGCTGCCCTTAATATTTCCTGTTTTATTTTGTTCATTCTACAGTTTGGATGAGTGTGTGACAGACGTGTATGGGACATTTATGAAAATATGGAACAATTTGTGAACAATTAATTGTGAAATAAAGGACGATTCCGTATTTTAAGGGACGGGTGGCAACCCTACCTGCAGGTCAATTTGACCTGCAAGGTGAAAAAAAAAAACATTTTCAAAGTGAAACTTTTGATGTCCACATTTTCAACATTTCTGGGAAATTTTTGAGCATTTTTTGGTGGACAAAAAGAAGGGTTGAAAAAAAATGTTTAAGAGCATTCACAAAAAAAAATCAACCAAAATCCAGCAAATTTCACTGGATTTTGGTTGATTTTTTGTGAATGTTCTTAAAGAAAGTATCAGAAGTTTTATTGATATATGTAATCATTTTAGATATTTTTAGGATTTTTGTGGAAGATTTTTACAAATTTTTTGAAAATATTTACAAGAATTTTCTTGCCAAATTTGGGGGATATAAAAAAAAAAACTTTGAAGGGAAACTTTGAAGGAATTATTGGAATTTTCTTCCTGAAGGTTTTGCAAATTTTCAGAAATTTGGGGAATGTTTTTGTTAAATTTTGGGATTTTTTTTTCAGACAAGGAAACAATATTTTTTGGTGCCCGTAAATGAAGACAACAGGAGGTTTAAAAGAACCACAAAGTCTGTGTATGGCAGGAGGAAAGGACAAAAACATAAGTCATCAACCAGACTTTTAACCAGGAGACCTGGGCTCATGTCCCAAGAGGGACCTTTAGTCTTAGATTTAAGTTCCATGTTCACTAGAAGATTGCTTTTGGTTTTCACAAGCTTTCTGGTTAGGTTTAGGCACCAAACTCATGTGATTAGGTTGGGATAATCATACACTTTGGACAGAACTTCAACAACAGTAACTACATGTTAGGAGCCTGGGTAAGTTTAGGCACCAAAATTACTTGGTTGGGAGAAAAGTAACCAACACCGCTGCTGGTGTCCCTCAAACCACCCGTGCTCATGGAAGGGAATAATGTTAGGGAGGCCAGAAAGGGCATCAAAAATCAAAGTCCAGACACCAGACAAGTGGATTCATAAAGTAAAAGGCCTTTATGTATTTGAACTAGAGACAAACAAAGCACCAGCAATGTATGTTGACTTGCTTACGGTAAGAGGAAAAAGGGTTACAGTTTTGGATAAAACACAACCCTTAAACAACATGTATGACAAGACTAAAACATAAAACACGTGGCAAAGATATGAAAATTAGGAATGTATTTGTATGCAGTTGTGTACAAACAAGAAATTGTGAATACAGGTTTGGGTGTTATCATAGTGTTAGGAATCCTGTCCAAGAAGTTCACTTTTTCTCTCATCAGTCCAGAGAATATTTTTCCTTATGTTCTCAAAGTCTTTTAAATGCCCTTTGGCAAACTCTGAATAGGCATTTTTTGGTGTTCAAAATCACAAATAAAGACAGAAAAATTATTTAAAAGTATTATTTTTGGTTTCATAACCTAGACAGCATTTTGGGTTGGAAGGGTTTTAACAGCTGTGTATGGAGAAGGCTCTGTGAAAATAGGTGGAAGTAATGGAAAGTGACAGAAGAACTATTTACACAGAACTTCTCCAAATAAAAATGATGCTCTACAGAAGTGGGGGTCGGTGGTCAGGTATGTGTAGATTACGTAACATAACTGTTACCAGTCGTTTACAACTGATGTCAATACACTGCAAATGAATTGTTTGCCTTAGAGGGAGTTGAACTATTTACATTAACAGGTGTGAGGTCCAGTAATTGATGTTTTAGTGGCAGTAACCGGCCAACTGACCTAACGGCAGTTCCTAAGTACAGTTGATTATCAGTTTTTACATTTAGCACATACTGTCAATATGGTCTGTCTGGAATAATCTAATAATAAGTGTTCTCACTGTGTATAAGTGGTTTGTGTCTAATACAAGATATTTCTTATAGCGGAGGTTTCTCCTCTTTCCATTTAAATGATGTTTGACACAATGCAGGATCTGCACAATTACTGAGCCTCCATGAAAAATAGGCAAACAAAAGTAGCCAAATAGTGCTAATAAAATTAACACACTGTCCGTTGTGTCTTACAGGGCGACCAGAGCAACACTCTCCAGCCTCTGGAGGTGTGTGTGTGTTGCTTAAGAGCCACCAGAGACAAGCTTCCCAGGGGTCTCTATACCGTCAGTGTGGCCCTTCACAGCCGTCTCGGGGGTCCAGCTCTGTCCTGGTACAACAAGAAAAAACAGCAAACCTTGGCAGCATCCACTGAGCCGACTGAGCACCGGGGCCGTTTCTACGACAATGACCTGCACGTTAACCAGAGCCTGTTCATGGTGGGTAAAATTTCAGTTTGTTTAAGCTTTGTTTGGAATGTGGCAAACAGTGTTGGGTAATGTTACTTTTAGAAGTAACTTGTTGCATTGCAAAGCTACTGCTATTAAGAAAGTAACTCATTACACGTAACGTAACTGCGAGTTTCAGTCGTGGCTGTTTTGCAGCTGTAGCTTACCTTGAAGGTTCTTCAAATTTGAAGTAGAGCTCAGATGATGCACTCTTATCATGACTCACACTTTGCACTGCACTGTGATATTTTTTGCCCTTTTCACTCATAAATTTGAAATAATGTGAATGCTTCCACATTTTAAAGGCTGTCCTCTCCACCCTCTTGCTAGCAGAGCTACACATGGGCACTGACACAAGTCTAAGATGGGATAGTTTCCACTAGTGTGCAGCTACCAAGGAGTAGGAGAAAACAGCAACAGCGCAAATCTGTCAAGGATTTTCCTTTTATGTTGTTTTATGGCAACAATAGAAACAGATAATATGCTAAAACAGTAATGGATTGTGTATATGTGAATATACAAGTCACTAATTAAGTGACTGAATGAACTGCAGAAGTAGGGTGTTGCATTACTCATTACAACAAAAAGTAAGCAGAGAACTCCAAGAAATTACTTTGTAACCCATTACTCCAAGCATCGATTGGAAAACATGTAATATGGGACTATGGAGTAATTTTAAATGAGCCAACATTTAGCTAATGAATTCCAAATGTTTGATTTGCAGTCAGTGTTGACAGTCAGAGTTGCTGAAAGAGAACCATGAATGTGAAAAAATACAAAGGGGTTTGCATATTAAAAAACAAACAAAGACATATTTCTCTCCTCTGTTGACATTAATATGTTTTATTTACCAGGGGGATGATAGAATCTAGTTGTGATTTGTGACTGTTTTTATTAAATATTTTATCAAATTAGAACCCCTTTATGCACATAAGGGCACCTGTTTTGAATATTTCCTTTTTTCCCCCTCAATAAATATAAAACACAGCTTTCATCTGTAAGCCATTTTGACACTGTGGAACCCCACATTAAAACATGGTCACTTTCAGTGAAACAAAATGAAGCCTTTAATATGAAATTCTATGGAAAATTATAGTCAAACGTTAACTTCAAGAAGAAACAACAAAACATGCTGTGTTATTATAAAAAGTAACTATCACACTGCATTTTTAGTTTTTGCTCTTGCATGTCTTTTAGGAAATTTTGTCTTCCTGTTTCTGTTTCCTTTGTTTTCATCAGTTGCAGGGAAGGTGGAGCAGTTTCTAGACTGAAGGGGTTATGAGCAGTTATATTACTGTAAAAGGCAGCATATGAAAATATGCCACATGCAGCCTCTAGGTTTTTCTCTGGGGATCTCTATATGAATAAAACAACAACTTCTCAAACATGACATTTAATCCATGCATGTAAATCAAACCTAATATCAATTATTCATTTATATAAGAAAGTAATGTTTTATTGGAAATGAAAATGAAGTACAAATGGACTGAAACATTTAGTTTCTTTCCTGCGTGTCTTTCAGCATCTGTAATGTAGCTGAGCTCGGAGGAGGAGGATGAAAGCAAAAATAGAAAAGTTATGCAGAATTGAAAAAAATACAATATTTGTGAGGAGTATTAAAAAAATTCAACCTCCATTTCCATTTCATAATAGAAAACTAAATATGTTTCCCTATTTGGTTCTTTAGACAAACCAGCACAGCAGATTACATTAGATGAAACCTATGTATTTCAAAACCACTTTCCTAAACCTCTTGATATGAAGGAAAGCCTCCTCAATAGAAGCTGCACTAATCTTAAAAACCCCACATACTTATTCTGGATGGTCGATATTGACCAGTGGATTAGAACTCTTTGGTTGTGTTGATTCTTTGATGGTGTGTGCGCAGTACAAAAGATTCACAAGCGAAACCTTAAAACAGAAGCCACTAAATTCAGTGTCCCTCCTGATCCCATAGAGTCTTGTTCAGGCTCAGAAAGGGTTTCTTCACTGTTCTGATGGCAACTCTAAAGGCCTAGCTGGAGCATTTAGCACATGTGGACACTGTCAATGTGCTGGTGGGTGTATTCACTGAACTAGAGCATCCTGATAATATTGTCTCCAGCTCCCATCAAGCATAAAGGATGGGGTAAAAGCTGGCATAAACTGAATGCAGACCTGGGATCTGATTCAGAGGTAAAAAAAAGGTTTAAGTACGGCATGGTAAATGCCTCATGTCACTCTGCCTCCCCTCCTCTCCTCCCAAAAAACCCTCAGCTGTGCTTTATAGACAAACCAGTTGTTGTTGTTCTCATTGATAGTGGTGGAAACGCTGATCAGATTTGTCTGAGACTACCAGGATTGGCTTAGATGTTTTCACTCTCTCCCCTTGCCCACACTATAGCGTGTGATTTCAGGAGTGCTTGCAGTGCCTTCTAAGAGGAAATGAGGAATTAGTGATGGTAGGAGGAAGCCAGGAGCTTATTTTCCTTTCCTCCCTCTCTATCTCTCTCTCCCACTTTTTTTCTCCACTCATCCTTTGCTTTGTGTGTTTGGATTTTGACATTTTTGAAACAGTTCAGTTGGAGATGTTTTGGATATGCAGGAGAGTGGGGATGCTTGAGAAGAGTTGAGATAGGCCCACGATCTTTGTGCAGTTTTTACACCAAATGAGTTAAAGTATACTATTCCACATTCTAATACACGAAGAAGGAAGTATAGAATCTTTCAACCAACGAATTTGGCTCTTTCGAATCTTTGGTTCTGTTTTGGTCATGAAGAGAGTTAGTCACTTGACTGTGAACTGAGTGTCTTGTACAGTTTTAGCTATTATTTTGTCCTTTACTCCTGTTTTTAACTAAACTGGATATTTCTAATGGTGTAAGAGGCTCCCATGTAAACAGAGGAAGCAGGAAAATTGCAAAGCACATCATCCATTCTCAAAAAAACCTCACCTTCCACAGTAACAGTCCCCACACTTCTTTACAGTAAAACTTGCCACATATGCAAACATGTGCTCATGTCTCACAAAGGCACTTCACACATGCACACAAATTGCTATTTATGTAGGTCATATATCTTACTGTAAATGAATAATATGAATATCCTCAATATCTATAATCCGTGATATTATGCCATAAATTTATGTCCTGAGTCAGACACTACTACCCATCATTTCACAGGTGCCTACCAAAAGCAGATTTGCAGGGAGGTGAGAGGGATACACATGATTTATGTGTTAAAACAAGTCCTCTGCATTTTCCATTACAACTAATAAAGGGATAAAATATTTCCACCCAGTGATGGATGAAGTCACATGCACCTCACTGTCAGTTCATTTTTTAGCCAAACCCACCACTCTCTGGGTAAATAAGAATGCATGTGTTTTCCATTGACTGCTAACCACTAACACTTTTAGCTTCACACAAGACACCCTTAATATTATCAATGTGATTGATGGTGGCCTCACTGAATCACAAATTCGGTAACTGTCAGTTCGTACACTACAATGGCAATCTCTGGCTCTCCTTCACACTATGTTTGATGCCGACAGTCTTTATCACTTCAGCATCTCCTTTTAGGCAATTTGCTGAGCTGGACGGGTAAGAATGGCAGTTAAGGAGGCTCTAAACAGAACAAGAAAATAAGGGAGGATTCAAGTCTAGGATGTAAATTAAATGGCTCCCTGAGGGCTCCTGTCCTGTTTGTTACCCTCTGTGTGTCTGTTTGTCATTGGCTTCATGCTTACGAGCAAGTCTATGCATGGTCAGTATGGTATATGTATGAGCCTGCAGGCATGTGTGCTCACCTGAATAGAACTGTTAGTGACTTTTTGCCTCTTTATGTTCCTGCAGATTTTACCTGCCGCCTGTGAGATCGTCCCCTCCATGGTCCTGGTATTCCAACTGATCACACTAGCAGGAGACAGCAGCCACATCAGCTCTGTACTGGCCTGGGGGGCGTTTCCAGTTTGTGGACCGAGCTTCAGTCTCATCCAGGGCAGGTGCGTCAGTTGCATCTCAGGGTCACTAAACCACTACGAACACATAAAAACACATGAAATTCTAATTATTTTTCTTGGAAAGGGCCTTAAGTTTGACAAAATGAAGTCCAACTGGGTAAGATAATTGTACCCAAGCACTTTGATTATCAAACATGTGGTCGTACAGAAACCACTACCGGTAATGTGTCTTTCGTCCTAGGTTCAAAACTCCACTGCTCAGGGGGGAGCCCAGCACGCAACTGGACCAGTTTAAAAAAATTGAAGCCCTCATCTCCTCTGATCTAGACCACTGGCTGTGCAACCTGTATTTTCAGGTGCGTGTCTGCGATTAGAAAACACGCATGTTCCTTTTGAAGATCTTATCTCTAGTTTTCTTTTCTACATTTGCATTCATAATTGTGTGCAGCTATGTGTAAGTTTAACATTTAAACCATATGCTTGTGTGTACGTCTTTTTCCTCGCTCTGATCCTCTCCTATTATTTGGGAAGTTTGGGAGGCAGAGTGGTGGATATGAATAGATGGGGGTTGGATTTTGGGATTTTCTATGATAAAAAGCTTTTACAGAGAAATTGGAAATTGGCCCCAGAGAGCAAACGAGAACCACATCTTTACCCAGCAATTCCGGATGCATTTGAGCTGATGCATTGATTAGATTAGTAAACATCTTAATTGAATTAAAAACCAGAACAAAGCTCTTTGTCTTGGTTTGCCTCTTTATTTGTCCCCTTCACTGTGACATGCGGTTTGTATTACCGCATTATCATTAATGTTGTCTACAGCTCCTTTGATTCCCGAGGGATATTTTTGAGCATCTTTGCATATGCGCAGCACAATAGGATGTACAATATTCTTGTCACATTTCGAGGCTTAATTGAATTATTTTATGGTACACTATGACAAATACTAATAGTTCTCTATGTCTGCAGTTTGATCACTAACACCTGTAATATAATGACATACACATGTTGTTTTCCAACAAACAATGGTGATGCAATGGAATAATATGAACATAACTACTGATGACATTAACATGAGGAGGTTATATTAATGTTCACTGAACACATATGTAGACCTCTAACACACACAGGCAGACCTGCTTCATTACAGATTTGATATTTCAGGTAAAAAGGCTCCCACCAGGAATGTCTGGGGGGCCAGAACACTGCATCACCGTATTGATACCCCCTTCAAACCTTCCTGTGATGCCTCAACCTGCAGTCCATCATGATCAACCCCAGAATCAGCTGCCACTCCAGCCTTCATCACAGTCTCAGTTCTGTCCTCAACTCATCCATCCCCAGTCCCAACAGCAGGGGCATACAGGCCCCAGCTGCAGATCAGGAGAGCCCACTGTGCTACATTCTCACCGGGGGTCTCCTCTCCACCTGTCAGCTGATTCCGCTTGCTCTTCCTCATCTCTGCCAGGTAGGGGTCCAATGTTAAAACCCCCAACTATGCCACAGTGGGGAGAAAATGTCACCCTAATGTCACGAGTACTGGGAAAAGAAGAATGGCAGGTCTCACTTACAGCAACTCTCCACTGAGGTGGATGCGCTTCAGGGTAGGGTTGGGTAGAGAGTGTTGGCCAAGCTTGACAGACAGAAGTTACATCAAACAAAGGACTTCTCCTCAGAAAGATTACATGCAAAAAACCCAACAGATACACTGTAGCATTAGTGTTAGTTCAGGCAAATATTTAAGCTGCAAAAACAACACTGGCTGACCCTGATAGCTGATTGACTTGTAACACATTCGGATAAATACCACCACTTAAAAAAGCAAACAAACCCATGGTGCACTGACATGGAAAGCACTGGGAGAATGAGTCCAATTAGCACCCACACATAAAAAAAGGTTATAAAATTGTAATTAAGCTATTCAACATGTTTTTTTGTAAATAGTCAGTACTTAGCCTGGCTGGTATGTTTAAATGTTATTTTCACAGTAAAAATGTTTTTCAGTTCCTTCATTTTAACAGCTTTATTTTGTCATTTATCTGTCTGCCATTCACAGATCATATTTAAGAAATATTCTGGCACAATTACAGTCTGCTCTAGATTGGTTTCTGTGCGAACCTATGTCATCACAGAGACACATGTGCAACTAGGGGGCAGAAAGCAATGTTCCTCACAGCGCATCCAGCAGTGTCAAGCAGAGATGACAAGGAGTTGTTGTTTAGTATACTGCACCATCTGCAAAAAAGATGGATGGAAAACATTCAATATTCTGAGGGGATGACATGCCATTGCTAAGAACAGAAGAAGATTGTGGATCCATGCCATTTAAAGGACTTATGTGGCTTATGCATGGAAATTTTACTTTGTATAGATGCAAAGTTTCTCTATGGGATAGATGTATATGTAGGGCCATGTGACTGATGACCACTAGGACATATTTAAAATCAATTTGTGGTCTGGAATAGTGTAGAGGATCTCACTATTACTGAGAACGAATTTATTGCAAGGGCAAAGCTACCTTAGCTATAATCAGTGCCAGCTAATACCTTACTTTTTCACACTTAGCTAGCTGTCTCGAATGTGGCAGATTGTAAATATTTTAATTTCACTAGCTTAGTGACAGTAACACTGTCAGCCAACAAAATCAACAAAATTCATTTAGCATGTCAGCAAGCCATGAAGGTTTTTATGATTCAGCAAGCTCCTTTAGCTAAACATTTATTTGAATAGGAAACTTAGCAGGGGAGATTTACACCTAATAAAATATTGTGTGCTAACATTTTACATAATGTTATATGGATCTGCAAATGAAATACAGACAGATCTCACTTTGAAATAGCATCTTCCTATTGAGCCAACAAGAATTTACGAATTAATGTGAAATCTAGGCTGACTAAACTATCATATCCATCTGCCAAATGAGGTTTTGCACACCAAGTGATGTTTGTAATCATGAAAGATATCAAGAGTAGTTCACTAAGATGTACAGAAGTGCAAGTGTCTCTTCTAATTATAGAATACACTGCAGTTTAATCCATTCTGTGCCTATTTACACTAAACTAAACATTTTGACTTGGCAGACTCAAAGTATTGTGTGATTCATTGTACAAACATAGTCTGGCTTTTATTATTTGTTTCCTTGATATGATAAGAAAGTAATAGAATAATTTTATTTTCACTTTAAACATAAACTAAAAACATTACAGAGATGGTTAAACCTCTAATCACTGAGCTAAGAAAATAGTTAAAATAGTCGTTTTGGTCTTTTTCTGCCAGTTTATTGAAATCCCTTCTCTGCAGTCCAGTGAGTAGGTGGTCTCTTAACAACTTCAATCCATAAAACATGTCTGATTACTATCTTGGATTTGTCATTATACACCAGAACACTAAGTGTCAAATGTTGTCCTGTTCATTTCATATTAGGCCTTTTTAATAGAATCTGACACAAGGCAGATGATGAAATGATTTTGTATTGCAAATGAGCTGTTAGGGACTTCACCTCGGTGGCTTGTTGTGCTTCAGAGCGTGGAGTTCTGAGTGTTTTGCATGTTCCCCCATGTTTGTCTCATTTTCCTTTGGGCTCTCTGGTTACAGTCCAAAGACCTGCAGGTCAGTTTTATTGCAAACTTACATCCCCACGTGAGATTATAGTATGTTTTCACCAGTCTTGTAATGGACAGGTGCTCCTTTACTTTACTTATCATGCATGTTGGAATAAGATCCAGTTTGATGTCCATCAGATGCACAGATGAACTGTTCCAACACTACAATTGCAACCACATCCAAAGGGACTAATGACTCTGTTAATTGTAATAAGTATCCACATCCTAATTTGAAAAACATAATATTCTTGTTTCCCACCTAAGTCATCCAACATCCTGACCATTGCCAGAAATCAAATACGGGCTCATTTGGTATTGATCTACTACAAAGACGAATGGCTAGCGTCTTTGTTATTAATACATCGTCCTTTTTTCCCTTTTCTTTCTTTCTTCCTTTCTTTTTTTTTTGCACGCACAGCTCATCTTTATTTAACAGTTCTCAAAAGTTTCTGGGGTGCTCTGCTTTAAACATCACACAGGCTTTTTAATTACAAATGAGTTGTGACAGGTCTGCTGGGTAGCACCCTGGCCCATTTTAAACGTGATGCCGGCTGACAGCTTGGCAGTGTTCTCCCAGCACTGAAACATGTGGAAGAAATTGGTCTTTTACATTTCACAGCTTGTCGCTTCCTCCGCTGGCTGACCTGTGACCCCCCACAGAGATCCTAACGCCCACAAGGGAAGTGTCCCCAACGAACTGACTGCCTTTCCAGAGAGAGAAAGAGAGGGAGAGAAGGAGGGAGGGAGAGAAGCACTCACTATGGGAAATTTATGTTCTGCCACACAAGGCAAAAGGTACCAGGTCTCTTCACCACACACAGCTGCAAGCTGTGGCTCACACACAGGCATGGATGTCAACATACACATTCTCACAGCCAGGTGAGGAGGTTGCTTGGGAAGTGAACCTGATCCGCGAGTGAAATAACGGATCAAAAGGTGTCCTGCACAACACCTCATTCGAGCCGTTCCCTAAGCCAACCTGACGTTTGTGCCTCATTTGCATACAGATCCATTCATGTTGCATTACCTCTGGAGCAAATTATGGCACTCAGATGGGCTGATACGTCAAGGTTGAAGGCAACGATTGGATGGACAACTTAACCTAGCCAAAAATGGAAATCTAATTCAGTGAGGAACAGAAGAGTGAACTATCCCCCCTTCCTTAGTTCTTTGTCAAGTCTGAGGGTTTTCAGACATTTCCTTCCTATTTCGTGGCTCCCCATCTCTGATGTGTGCTCTGTGGAGATCACTTTCTCTATGCATGTAACGCCTGGATTTTCCTCATTACCCGTTTGTTACAGAGTCAGGAAAAGTACATGGGGACCTCTTGTCAGTGCGATAACGTACGCAGAGCAGAGCTTGACAGTAAGACTGGAAGTTTGCATTCCTGAGGCCTTAAGTTAATTAATCCCCACAGAAAAATCACAGTGCTTGTGAGGTGTCTAGTGCAGAACAAAACCTGACATCCCAATCCAAGACAATAACTCTGACAAGTTTTGATCAAAAAAAGATTATTGTAAATCCTATTGTGTGGTCATTAATGTTTTGGGGTTTCAGATTAACTTGCTATTGGATGATAATAATCTGATTTACCTCAGTTGACTTGTCCAAGCATAATGGAGTGTATTTGGCTTCTTAACGTAACGATGAGCCAGAGGCACACTGGGTTAAGTGACCTTTCACATTAACTGAATGATCCAGTTACATTGGGTTTGTTTGAACCCAAATGACTAATTAGATTAGCGTCTTGTTTCATGATCGCCTTTAGTGGATCACTATGAGCACGCAAATGAGTCTGCCATAACTGTATCACCACCACATTCCTTTTTCCTTTTTTTTCATTTTGTTTTATTTTTGTTCTTTAATTTTTTACTTTTTTTTTTTTTTTTTTAAACAAATGCATGTTAACATCCATCCGCTAGAGCACGGATGGTGATTTCGAGGATTCCTCATCTAATGTCTTCTTTGGAAAGCTGCCCTGCACTTTCAGGATGTTCTCCCTCCAGCCCACTCCCAGTCATCAGAGTTTCAAACCACAATGTTACATCATACCCTCTCAATCAGTCGCACTCTGCATCCTGCCGATTAATTCAACAATGTCCGGATTGCAAAAGGCTGGATTCCACCTTTGAAGCCTGTTTGCAGAGATACACATGTAAACCCTCATGTTAGGGTAAACAAGCCTAAAGCACCACATGTGGAGGACAAATACAGGGTGTATGGGACAAACACACCCAAAAGTGAAAGTGTCTTGTCTTCAAAATGCACTTGAAAATTCACATTTTTTGTGTAATAAGACAAACACAGCCAACGTTTGGGTCAGCAAACATCATAAAGACAGATTTGACTTTCAGGACCAACAGACTTCACCAGTGAGATGGAGAAAAATGGCATACAAATATGTAGGTATTAGTATGCACCGAGTGTCTGCTATTGTCATTAAAATGCAATGGATTACAAGAAAATAAACTCTCGTGTGAAGCAACACCGAATCCTCACAGTATCATAGCAACCTTAACACAAGATCGTGACATGGACTCAGGGGTAATCCGTGAGTCGCTAACCTTCGATTCCTCTGTAACTTTGGACCAGTCATCAGGCAATTAGGGGCCTAGGTGAGCAAGAACCGCCATCTCAGTCTGGTTCCATCTCACCGGTAACACAGTGATGGGGTCTCAACAGTGTTACAGCCCTCAGGCTTTTCTTTTTACTCGGCCTGTTTTTGTGTGTTAGCAGGGGAGAAAAGAGGTATGTTGAGTTATGCATTTGTGAGGTACACTCGTATATTTCTACCCTGGAAAATATTTGTGCATATATGCAAGTGTCTACATATTAATATCTTTGCCTTTTTTTTTTGTGCGTGTGTGGGTGCATCAATGTGGTGTGTGTACTGGATGAGTATGTGTGCTGGTCTTAACACAGCTCAGAGCGCAGGGGATAACAAGGAGTTTGTTGTTGGCCTTGAGTGCCCGGAGAGGCTGGAGTTGTGGCAGCTCTAGCACTCTGAGTTCACGGACGTAGCCCTTAGCTGTCAAAGCTGTCGATGCTGCCTCCGCACTGATTCTGGTTCCACCACGTCTGAGCATTAGCAAATAGGGCCTGGTGTAATGAGTGTGTGTGTGTGCTTATTTATTTGGTTGTGCGGTCTAAGAAAGCATCCGAATCCACATGGTGGGCCAACTCTATGAGTCCGTACATTTGCTGTTGTTGTTGTTGATAAAGGTTGACGTGTATGTGTGTGTTTGTGTGTGTGTGCAAAAGATGATGGCCATAGGTTGCATTGCTCTGTCTCAGACTGTCTGCACAGGAGCGTAGACATAGTTTGCTGAAGTGTACAATATACTCAAGAGTACGTTTACCTAATTGTAATTGTATATAAACTATTAAATCAATGCACAACAACTTTAAACACAAATAGAAGGCTTGGGATATTTTAGAAGCTATGCAAAGTAAATAATACAGAATCTTCTTAGAATCTAAAAAATAATAATTTTTCAAATTTACATTTTGTACATTTTACAAAAATGTCTCAAAATTGTTCATTCTTGCTACAGTTCACCTTCACTTTTAAACTGCTATCTCTTTTTTGTTCATTTCATCATGGCAATGCTTTGCATGCCATTTTTAAAAATTTAATGCAGTTTCAAAGTGCATGAAAATATCTTCCCGATATCAAGTTGTGTTTACACTGTGTGCACAAGACATTTGACTGATCTTAATGTTGACACAAAATTGAGCTTATAGTTATGTAATGTCATGAAAACATTTTTTTAATCCTGAGAATAGAACAATAGAACAAATATAGCCTTATTACCCTATAACTGTAGGCACTTTGAATGTTTACCAGCAGAGTGGTCGTAATTAAAACCTACATCTGTGTGAAATCTGATTTCAGACTCCTTTAAATATAGCGGTGAGCAGACTCTTCCTGTCATTTACATCTAGTACAATTTAGCTGTCAGAGGGATTTCTGATGTGTGGCCTATATTTAAGTTATTATTACTGATATATTTAATCCTGCAGCAAGAGAAAAATTATATCATTGCTGAGCTTTCCATATGTATTATATAGATGTGATTGGTTCCACGGGAGAAAAAAGTTTCACATAGTGAGATTTTTACATGTATCAAGCTAAGGTTTACTTAATTACAACCTCCAGGCAAAGCAGGAACCCTTTTTTAAATTCTGTGAATGTTAATATGCTAAATAATGCAGATCTTCGACTCTTCAAGCATGAGACACACATCTGGCGGCTTACCATTTAAATTACAGCAAAAAAAAAGTGAGACAGATAGAGAGACAAGAAAAAAATGGAGTATGAAAAACACTTCAAAAGTAATTGTACAAAGAAGAGAAGAATGGGAAAATGTATCACAACCAAATTTAATTTCTTTTTTGATTTTTCATCATTTCTAATTGCATACATTAGAGCGTTGAGGCTGGGAAGGTTCAGCTGTGACTGGAGGAGACACAGATGACTTGTGTAGAGGGAGCTCCATAAGTTAACACTCCTTCTTCTCTCTGTACTGACGAAAATTACCCTTTGTTGCTTTCACAAGTCTCCAGATAGCACACCAAAAACATCTTCAGTACCTGCCTCAGAGAAGAAAAACAAGACGAAAGAGAGACTTTAGTTGTGTTTAGAAATGCAAAGAGTATTTGATTTGATTTCTCAGAACACTGCGAACAACATAGTTTTCTTTTTTGTGTTTTTTTTTTTTTTAAAAACAACTATTCATCTCATACTGGAATCTCTTTACAGGATTTTTTTTAAGCATCGTAAATTAAATTTTACACTAATTTCACATAAGTAAAATCTAAACTTTTAATTTGTATTGTGATAAAAGAAAATTAGTTTCAAAATTTAGAATGTGAAGTCTCTTTTGCATTGCTATGTTTTTACTTATTTTACCATTTACCAAGTGTTTGCTAGTTTGCTCAAATTTTTTTACACTTACTGCACATATCTTTTTTGTGATGCAGGGAAGAATTTCTCCTCAGGAGCCTTTTCTGGAAACACTGGAGAGAAGAGTGATCCATATAGGGAGAAAGCAGAGAGCGGGATTCACTACAAGGTAGCATTGTGATTTAAAGGGAAGTGTTCCCACCCTAAAAATGAGTACCCTGTCTGCTTTCCCCTTTCCCTTCTTTTCCCTTCCCATCCCGCCCCTGTCTGCAACCCTACACACACCTCCCCGGCTTATTATCTGAGATTTGTCAAAATACATTTCACACTAACAGGTATTTTTCAGCCTTCAAAGCCAGTTTTGATCTGCTTGACAAGCCAAAGCAGCTGAAATTCTGTGAAATCAGCAATGCCAGCCAGGCCTCCCTTTTTTTCTTCTTCTCCAAACCATTCTAAACACGCCTCTTCCTGTGCTACAGAAGACTTAAGCAAATTAATCAAAGCCTGCATGTTACCTGCCATACTTTGAAGTGGTAATTGCAAAATTACTCTTTGTGCTGATCTGGCATTGCTGCCTCCTGGCCCGCCCCTACCATTGTGCCTCGGCTGCGGCCTTTTGTTGTTGTGATGTTATTGTTGAGGTACTTAGAAGCCTATGAACAACATCAAGCATCCCTCTCTCACACACATGTACGCATCTTCCCCTCCTTCCTCTCTCCTCCATCCCTACTATTCTTTATTCTCACTAACCTCCTTCTGCTGATGTACAAGAGGCTCTTCAGACCACCATTAATCAGTGACGACCTGTTAAATAAATGAGTTTGTTGATATAAGGTTTTATTTCTCTGCAGCCTCTGTAGACCCTGGCTTTTTCTTCCCCTCTCTGCCCTCTCTTTAAAACCTTGCTAACTCTGTCAAATGTCGTGGTGTGGAACCCAGTTGTCTAATGATTAAGTGGAGTGATCTCCAACCTGCCCCAGCCTGGGAGCACGAGGGATCAGATTTCAGCCCTTCAACCTGCAGTGCAGGCCTAATTAAAATGAATTTTCTCCAGGCGACCACTTTGCCCACAGGGCAGGAATCCAGCTATATACGGAATCCACTCTTAAGGTATTGCATTAAATTTATTGTGGGGAGACACTGGAGAACATTGTGGTTTATATATCTCCTGCATTTTTTTTCTCCCTGCTTTCTTTCTCGTTCCACCTTTTTATTGTGATCATCACTCTGGAATCCAAGCTTGCTTTGGCAAAGATTGCCCTATGAAAACGGATGGAGCTTTTATGGGACTCTGCCCATTTACTACTTCCTTGGCCTAGTTTATCTCAGAGGGAGAGACGGAGAGAGAGATGGAGGAGAGGAGAAGATGAAAAAAATGAAACAGAGAGAGGTAGAATGAGAAAGGGGTAGAAGAAAGAGAGAGGTTGCTTATTCCAACTGTGGATCTCATTAACATACATCAGTGTGTATTTCACAACTTCAAGCAGAAAGGCACTAAGCCCACCCAAGGGCCACACAAGCAGGGCTGACAGGGCCAGGGAAAGCAAGCCGTTAACATGTTGGCAGCTTAACAAATAATATCTGCTCCCAAGTACCTTGGTGAAAAATTTAAAACCCTACTTCCTAACTCCATTTGACTGTGTTTATGACGATGACAGTAAACGACTTGTGTGGAAAAAAAACAGTGCCAGCTGCTCAAATATCACATATTTAACACCACCGTCACTGTACGCATGTTTCCCAAATGAACTCAACTTGAAGGATGGCATTGCCGTATGCGATTTTGCCGTCATTCTTGTCTCATGTCAATTGAGGCGCGGGTGAGATATAGGAGAGGCTCCAAAGTGCCATGCACACTGTCACTGTCACCGTGTGCATCCCCCAAGATAAATTCAGAGGCCCGTTTCCTGCTTTGATTACAAATGACATCCGCATGTGTTCTCCCCGATTTCTGCTCCTCACAGAAGAAGCCAATCAAGAAGACAAATAGCTGTGGCCCCAGCATGAGCGGCAGAAGTGCACCGCCTCGGCAGGCAGACAAACAGAAGATGCAGCCTTCAATGGAGAGCCTCTCCACGGAGGAGATGGAGGAGTATACATTCTCCCTACAGTAAGTCTCACCACTCATTATCCTGCCTCAGCCTGGCAAAATTCAAATGTGTGTGTGTGTGTGTGTGTGTGTGTGTGTGTGTGTGTGTGTGTGGGTGGGGGGGGGGTGGGGGGGGCGTGGATGACAAGTGGTTTCTGCCTCACAGACAGTGATGTGTACAGCATCAACCAGACAGACACTGACAACAAACTGTGCCCAGAACACCTCCTGTACAGATATAGATACAGTAGTCGCATGTCTTTCAAGGGAAATCTTAACTAAACAGAGTTTGCATTTGATATAGTTTTAATTCTGTATAACTCAGTTTTAATTTGCTAACATAAACAAGGTAAAAGCCAAGTCATTTCCAGAGCTTCATGGCCTCATCTGTCCTGAAGTCAAAGGAAGCAAACTTGTAAGAAAGCACAAAAATTCCACAAGAATTTTAATTTCATTTTTCATACTTTAGATCAGTGTTCCTATTTGTCCCTCGATTAAATCTTAACTTGTCTGAATTTTATTTTACATCAACTGATATGTGTGCAATAAAATGTCAATTCTAAGTAAAAATTTTACTTAATGGTTTTGAGTTTTAAGACAAAATTATAATTATTCCCAAACTAATTTGGTTTATAACGATATTCCACATGAAGCCAAACCAAACATTGCTCAACCTATAACCATAATGTGCTTTAGTTGGTTGCACAACAAAACGCAATAAAGGAGGTTTGGAAAATTTTGTTTTCCTCCTCACTGTAGCTTACAGCATTAGATTTTAATTAGAAAACAAGTCTGTATGAAATATAAAAAAGAACAGGAAACACAGAATTTCAAACACCTTGGCCAAATTTGTTAAAAGCAACAAGGTGCAGCACTGTACGCCTATGGAGCATCAAAACAGACTGAAAGCAAAATTGCTTATTTCAACAAAAAAGTCACAGGTATTTGTTTTTATTTGAGCGTCAACTAAATTAAGGGGAGGAGATTACCAGACACACTGCTACACTGGAGGGGGGAGAGAGATGGAGAGAGGGAGTCTATGTATGTGCAAGAGAGACGTAAAGCGAGTTCTCCCCGGAGATTTAAAAGTACCCATGTTTCCTCATTTCTGGGAGTTCGTAATTTATAGCTGCTGGTCACATATTAAACAAGATCAGAGACTACTCCCTGACATCTTCTGAACATACTGGGGGAATTCAAATGATTACCAGCGTATCCTGCCAACAAATGACGACACAGGGACTATCTTGAGGGAGAGTGAATACAAAACGAACACAGAACCCAGGCAGACTGCACACAAAGGGACACAATTAAATGGTTTTCACGATTATTCATAGTGCCGCTTTTTACCTCTGAGCAGTTGCCGGATTCCGTGAGATGAGACATTTCTGTCAGTTATAGGTACGGATTGTATTGAGTTGAAGCTTCGGCTGTTCCCTGATGCCCTGTGAAGGTGCTGCAGCTATTGATTTCATCTTTACAAGCACACACATTACTGTATCTCTGAGCTAAAGGCTGCTATTTTGCCCTCACCTAATCAGACTATTAGAAAGATACAGTGCCAGTGTTCGCTTTCGCAATGAAGTTAAAGACGCGGCAAAGTCATACCCTCACCCATCTCTCCCACTGTCTTGTTTGACTTACTCCAGGCCTCCCTGCATCACCTGAGGACTGACAAAGATGCAGACAAAAGGGATTGTTTACAGAATTTATTATTATTATTATTATTATTTTATTTGCCATAATGATGTCATCTCCATCTCTTCTGGCATTGTGAGAGCTCAGTTTGTTTGCGCAAGTGTGCGACAGCGTTTGTGTGTTTATGTGCACAGCATTTCTCGACTGCACGACTGTGTACAGTATGCACATGTCTGTGTGTTCATGTATTTTAAGTGGGAAGAGGATTCATACTGCAGTGATTGAGGGATATTACTGCCATCTATTGAGCCACAAGAGACTGAGCTCATTGAGATTTTTATAGGGCGTCCTGATACAAATGTGCAAATCAGATGCTCATGCATTATTAAGCAAACACTTAGAAACAGTAAGATTCAGTTCAGATAGTGTGGGAATCACACAAATGCTTGAACACAATGCATTCAATATATAAAAGTCACAGTCAGGAGCACTTTATTCACCAAGTAAAATAAATGTACTGAAATGAAATTGTATAAAGAGGGCAAGTATTTTATATGGTATGTTCACAAGAACTAAGACTTGTGTAATTTCAGAGTAAAAAACAATTTTATTTTAAGTTATTATCCATCTAAAATTATAATAATATATGTATAGTAAAGGTAACAACTTCTGAAAAATTCCAATACAGATAAATGAACTTACAATAGAATAAAGTACATAATGACTGTGATTATTACATCAATTTAGACTGACAGACGTGTTTAGAAATACATCTTTACAATTACAGATGATTTATTTACACATAAAATACATAACTGTATTTAAAATGTATCATTCATTGCATCAGGATCAGCTTATCCCTGCTTTTTTAACAAAGTTAACAATTTTGTTATGTTATTTTTGTTTTTAAAAGATTGCATTTAGAGTTTCGGGTTAATCTCAAAAGTACATCTGATAAAAATCATACACTGTACAGGGAATCATAGTGACCATAAAAACCAAAAAAATACTGTTTCAAACACAACACAATACACCTTTTACTGCAAGTATTGACAATTGCCAGTCAATTCTGGGAAAATGAAAAACAGTATGAAAACAAGTCAGGAATGATCCGTTTTTTGTGTGTGAAGAGTTGCTATGCCACTCATATCTGTTTGAACATGCATGAAAGACTCTCGCCGACCTTCCAGCTTATTTGATGTCTACAAGTGCAATCTTAACCACCTTTTTTCTCACAGAATAGCACAGAGCAAAATCAAAGCACCTGATTCAGTACGGCTGTTGTAATTCGATCGGGCCAATTTAATGTTTTTGGGTGAAGATAAACATACTCAGACTGAACTAATTTTACAGTTGAGAGGGTATGCACTTTATACTAAATGCAGTCAACACAGTGATAAGTTACTGATGGTAGCTTGCATCACATCATACTTTAAAAAAAAAAAAACTAAACCTGTACTCTAATCTTTAGGTAGTCCTAAAGAAATATCAGTTGTTCTCTTTAGAAAAAAACACAACTGTTTTTATCCACTGTACCTCAGGCCTTATGTTCATGCATCAATGATTACTGTCAATTAGCTTTAGCATTATATCTCACCAATGTCACCCAACTATTTTTTTTCTACTCTCCTTTTGAGGAGAGAAACCTGTTTTAATCAAAGTCATTCTCACATAGCAATTAGATCTAATTAGTCCAATTATCAAGATTCTAATTACATTAAAATATACCCCCTAAATCTCATATCAATTATAGTATGTGTGACTTGTCCTGATCAGGAGACATGAAGAGAAAGTGAGACAGAATGAAGACAAAGCTGGGTCGAAGGTAGAAAAGAAGAACATCCTCATCCTCCGGAGGACAAACGACTGCAGAACTGACTCCGTCTGTCCCCCAAAGCTTTTATTACAAAAGACTGTGGGGCCATTTGGGGATAAATGTCACTTAACCTTTATTCATTTGTTTCATATGCTGAACTATTTTGTTACTAATTATGATGCTATGATTAGTTATATCCTTGTTTTCTGTCTCAATTAGATTAATGATTAATTACGGTAAATACAATTTGAGCATTTAGGGTTACAGCCAGTTATCATACACTGTTGTGAAGTCTGGATTAAGACTGTAGGGGAATTAACCTTTCAGGTTCAACTTTTGGCTGCACAGTCACTCATGTGCCAATATGTGGCAAGTAGTGAACACAAACACACACACACAAACAAGCACAGACCTGCACAGTATGTTGCTATAGTGGTGCAGTACAACACTGTAGGTGCACCAGCAAAACACACACACACGCACAGCCTGTTCTTGCTGTGGAGTCAGAGGGAACACACTGACCTAATTTCCCCCAGTTAGCTCGCCTCGTTGGGGACCAACGTTCCTCTCCACCCGTTTCCCCCAACCGAGCCTATCAGAGCACTACCTCAGTGTGTGTCTCTGTTTTTCTATCATTCTGTGCCCTCCATCTGTTTGAGTCCCTACCCATGCTCAAGTATAAGATCAGCAGTAAAGTGTATACTTATTCCATTCAGATTTTTTTTTCCTGTTTATGGTATTAATTACATTGAATCTTGTGCATAAAACATTGATAACATGCACCCTGCAATGTCATTACTTTGCTAAAAACGACCAATAAGTATCATGGAGAGAAAGAGAGGTCAGCCTGCCGACACAAACAGAGAAAAAGAGAAAATCACCTGAAATAACAACTAGTTTCAGGCTGTCAATCCACTGTACACTGCAGCTCCGAATCAAAACTCAGTGCAAGGGTCAATCAATTCTGATGTAATGCTGGTAGGAGAGGTGGGTGGAGATGGCAGTGCTGGTCACCCCGAAGTCTCCAGTGCTTTTCAGGGCTCTTTCCTGTGCTGAGGGGGCAGGAATATATCTGTGTACATGCACAAGTGCGTGCATGCATGTGTGATACAGAGGCCCCTGGCTACCTCAGCCTGAGTGCACATGTTAGGGTTTTTTTGTGGCCAGACGCGCCCTGGGTCACTTTGGATCTCACAGACACACACATACAAAATCAGTGTGCTGCTTCCTTTATGGAAATCAGAGCTGTCAGCTCTCTGACAGGCTAACACTTCAATATGATTGGTTAATCTGCAGTGATGTGGGTGTCAGTGAGAGACGACTGCGGTCCCATTGGTGGTTTAGGTCAAATGAATGTGTTTCCCACTGACACGTAAGAAAGAGGGGGAGGTGTCAGATAGGGGAAAGTGAGAGGAACTATATGTAAGAGCACATGACTGATTGCGTGTGATTTGTGTATGAGAAATTTTGTGTGCGTTTGAGAAAAAGAGAGCTGAGCCAGAGGTGACACTTTCCTCATGCTCTTCTTTTTTCATCTGTAATCATTTGTTCCCGAGCCTCATATAAACATCGAACATAGATGGCAAAAGTCAACAAATAACTTCTCAAGAGTTTAAAAGAGAGATTTTTACATACGGCTATATAGCTAATGCACTGGAGCACAAACATGCACTAACGCGCTGAGCCCTGTGCAAATAAATATGAACTTTTAGGAAAACATCACTGACAGGCAGCTCTGATAATATAACTGACAAGTTCTAGATGTTGATGTAATCAGAATTTGATACACCGTGTAGCATTTGTGTATATTTCAGCATGATGTCATCAGCACCCATTTTAGCCATTGTCAGTTTAAAGCCACAGCATGCCTGATTGGTAATTGCTCTGACACCATGAACTTAAACATTTGCCTTTGTTTTAGACACACATATGCATCTGACTGACACATTTGTAAAAATGCACACAGCTTGTCTGCTCGCCCACTGACCATTTAAGGTGTTTTTGAAAGCTTCATATATATGTCATCTTTGTTGATTCATATTTGCACTGGAGTTTGATCCTCTGATTGAAGATGTAACACATCAGTTTCATGGTCAACATTGGAATCAGCCACTGAACATTTTAAAATGCAATGCATGTACAACACTGACAATATGCTCTGGGTATTTTATGACCAAGCAACAAGCAATCTCTGAATAGCTTCATTCTAGAAATAAAGAGAGATTTTGATAAAAGAATCTTGCTACATCAATTTTAATGTAATGTTGTAAAAACAATTGTTAGAATAGAACAAGTGAGTGCTTTGAGAGTTACAGATGCCCGGACTACTCAGGATGACATTTGAGGTCATGTCTTGGCAGATATATTTTTTTCCAGTTTTTTTTTTTTTTGGTCTTTGTCCACCACTCACTTAATTGCTAGCTACACACGCACACATAACACATAGTTGGTCTCTCTCGCTCATAATTACTTCCTTTCTCCCTCTCACTCCCTCCTGTTAATTCCGTCTTTATCTCACTTTCTCTGCCTCTAATTTTCTCTGTCTTTCCCTCTCCATCCTGTCTCTATCTCTCTGGTGACAATGTCCTGCAGTTATGAGGCAAGGTCAGAGAAGTGAAATCCATTTAAATACTGATGCAACTCTCTGGAGGCCCATACTCAGCCTCCGCAGCACCCCTCCCTGTACGCCTCACCCAAGCTGATGAATAGATAGATAGATCACTGTAGAACATTTATTATTTGTTCTGCATTAATCGTACATTGTATAACATCTACTGGCACCGTGTTTTGTGCATTTTCTCAGTGCCTCCCCCACCAAAAAAAAAGTTTATAGAGAGAACAACAACCTGTTCTCAATTGTTGAAGGCTGTGGTGGTAGTTTCAGTAGCTGTCTGTGTAACTAGTGCCTGAGAAGTCCCATTGCGTTTGTTGATCCCAGGTGCATCTGCATTTGAAATGTTTCCACCCTAGTTTATGGCGCACCAAGGGACCTGCCATTTCCATGTTTTAATTCCCTCTCGTGCTAAGTCAGAGTATCCATAAAAACACCACATGTTGCAGTGAAAGAGCTACCTCATGTATGCATCTAAAGTACTCCAAGGTATGTGAGGAGGCCAAAACACATTTTTGCAGGAGGGGTTTGTTTTGACAATGCAGGACTTACAAATTATCACTCATCTTAGACTACTGTATCCACAGCTACATCACTGGTGTGCTCATGAACCAGTTATAGAACCTTTGTGGCTGTTTCTATTTCTCTCATTTGCTTGTGAGAACCTGCTTCACATTTTAAAAACATCTGTAGCCAGGTGTTAGTCAAACGTGGATCCTAATTAAGTGTAACATATTTCTCTTCCAATGCTTCTAATTCTGTTCTTGTTCTCTGATGCTATATCGCAAACGATTCTGATAGCTTGGTGGTGCATTGTTATATAATTTTAATTATATGTGGACTCCTGTTCTGAGTCAAAATTCCATATTTATTTTTAACTACACCCTAAATACCTGCCACTGAGCTCCCTATTTGTCAATGAATCTCATTTATGTGCATTCTCGCTCTGCCAATTTGTAAAAAAAAAAAAAAAAAAAAAGAAAAGAAAAGAAAAAAGAAAAACACAAAACTGTGCTTATACAGATCCCAAATCCTAATTGTACTTGGAACAAATAAAGGAAAATAGAATAAAAAGGAAGAGAATAGAATGTCAAAAGGACAAAGAGGGAGGGAAAAGGAAAGAGAGCGAGCACAGTTAAAGCTGAGCCAATTTGTTTGTATTTTTTTGTGATTCTTTTCACTATAAATAAAACTTCTCACAGGATAATATAAAATGATTCAATTATCTAAAAGCCTTGCAGGTATAAAGTGCTGCTCTGTTCAAGTTCTTTTCATGCACACACACATTCAAAGTGCTCTGGAAAATTATACCGGCTTAGTAACCAATGCCTATCATTTAATACATCCTGTGGGATTTCTACTTTGTGAGGTTTCACAGCTTCCTGCGTTATATTTGCCCCACCTGTGCAAAGACCTGCGTATATATGCCAGTCATTATGTTATAAAGTTCCAAGCTTCTGCATTAATGTCATAACAAGGGAGTTAATGCCTTTTTTTCTTCTGGATGAGCATAGTATATGTACTTACTGTAAACTTGGACTTTGTTGTTTGTTCACATTTATACAAAACATTCATTGGACAGTTATAGCTCGATCAGCTGCCCCCCCACCTGCCAAGGTGTCCTTGGGTAAGACACTGAACTCAAAGTTGTTACCAATATCAGAAGGCAAGGCAGCAACCCCACCATTAGTGTTAGCATGTGTGTAAATGATTGAATGAGGAAAAACACTCTAAACTGTACAGTAAAAATGTAATAAGTGCAGTCCATTTAACATGCATGTATGAATCTGAGACAGAGCTAAATTGTCACTGTATAAGGCAGCAGTTAATGGTTAATCCCATTATGAATAAATCTGCGTACTATTTTTACAATTAATTGATTAAATGTATGGTTAAAAAAATCAGAAAGTTGTTTAAAGTGTCTGCAACAATTAGTCAAGACTCATAGTGACATACTCAGAATGCTTGTTTGTTATTCTTGAAATTGCTGAAAGTAGACTACACTTACCAAATGTAACGGCAGACAATCCTCACAATTAGGATGTGTGTAAAATGCCCTTAATGACTGTCAAAATAGTCATTAATTCTGTCAAATGATTTATTAATCAGCTTTCACATCTGGGTAGTTCAGTTTGCTGGCATTAAAAAAAAACTCTTTATATTGTGTTCGGAAAAAGTTTAACTTGTAACTGAACTCAGAGCTAGAAAATAAAGCTGTCAAATAATTTTAATGGTGTAAAAAGCACAATATTTGCAAGCTGCAGTGGCATAAGGTACTGTGTACAGAAAGCACATGCTTCAGTAAATGTACCACTGATGAGCTGTTGGATTAATTTTTAATTGGATTTTTTTTTTAAATATACCTAATAATTTGGAGTGTATGCAAACAAAGGGGTGACAAAAACCCAACACAAGGTGTCTTAGTAAAAAGCATTGGCCATCACATGCCACTTGAACAACTATTGCTGACTGATCATATTGACATTCTCAGTCTTAACAGAGTTGCTGTTCCTACTAGAACATTAGCCAGTTGTGCAGTCTTTGTAACTGAAACTCCTGCCATCTGTGCCCCAACAATAGGCCTTTTTTCAAAGCCACTTCAATCTTTTAACTCTTGCAATATGGGAGGCTAATTGTTTACCTGTACTATTCCGTGCACCTGTGTGTAAGAATCTCCACTCTTTTGTCCAAGTTTAATATTTAATTTCCCTCCCACCTATAGATACATATATATCCATCCATCCATTATCTATACACCGCTTAATCCTCACTAGGGTCGCTGGGGGGGGGGGGGGCTGGAGCCTATCCCAGCTGACTCGGGCGAAGGCAGGGGACACCCTAAACAGGTCGCCAGTCTGTCGCAGGGCTACATACAAAGACAAACAAGCACTCTCACATTCACACCTACGGGCAATTTAGAATAATCAATTAACCTCAGCATATTTTTGGACTGTGGGAGGAAGCCGGAGTACCCGGAGAAAACCCACGCATGCACAGGGAGAACATGCAAACTCCATGCAGAAAGATCCCGGGAAAGCCGGGACGCGAACCAGGGACCTTCTTGCTGCAAGGCGAAAGTGCTAACCACTACGCCACTGTGCAGCTAGATACATATATATTTTAAACGAATACAACAAAACTCATTTCAGCGTGTAATCTGACTGAAAAGGCTTTATATTCCTCTACAGTTAAATACATGTGCTGTGAATTATGGGACAAGAAGTCCAATAAGAGATACCTGCATAATTAAACAAGCTACCAAGGTGTTTATGAGAGTAATCAAAAACAGCATTTCTCATGTTCCTTGGCAAACATAACAAAACCTGCCTTACAGTTTTGAACAGCTCTTCAAAAAACAGAAATTAAAAGCTAATTAACTGCGATTACCAACTGCCACTGAATGAATAAACTGCTTTGCATTAAGGCACACCTTTGTGTTCTTGGGAAAAGGGCAAATCAGGCAGTTTTAAGGATGGACTTGTGGTGTTCAACACTTCACGAAGTTCATTAATATTATTGTCACTACCAGGCAGTTTCTAATGTGCCTGTTAAGACATGTTTTAATCCCTGTGCATGTTGGCAAAATACGGTGAAGTTTGTAGTTTGACAGATTACTTTTAAAGATTTACGACTTTTGAACTTTCACAAAAGTTCAGTCAAGAAGACTGGCTACTATTTATTAACAATCTGTCTCTCTCCTCACTCCCACTTCCATTAGCTGTTCGAAGGAATTCTTTCTTTCAGTTAAACCAGTCCTGATGCATCCATTGGTACCTGTAATGAAGGTGACATTGCTGAGCAAAAACACTACACAGGAGAACCTCTATTTTCCATTTATTCAGTGCTTCTCTTTAAAACACAATGGTTCCTAAGCAGCTGAACAGGATTTAAATGAACACTCATTCATTCTGGGCTCTGTAGTTTTTGTTTCTTGTCACTGTAACAGTAAAATGGCAAGTTCCTTTCATATTACCTAAAACCTGCAGTGTCGAAAACTAAACCTTCTGTGTTGTATTTGTTTACGAGTTGCAAACTACATTTTACACAAAGAAATATTTTAACCACGTTCAAAGCCTTAATGATGCCTCACAAAGACACCGATTGTGCAAACCACAAAGGACAGATGACAGATACTCTCCCAGTTCATTCCATTATCAGCATTCTTCAAAAATGAAATGTAAACAAAGGTACGGTATCTTCAGTCCTATCTCTTGACACCTAAGATAATCACACTTCCATAATCACCACAACACTTACGCATCTGGGCCACTAAGAAAACAATCACATTATCTGTCAATCTTTTAAGTCTATTTCCACACTGTATTTTTATTTTTTTATTTTTGCTTTCTCTATTTGCCCAAAGCAAGCCATTGTTCGACTATGAGGGAGAAGCTGTGTGGTTTTAGTGCATTTATAAACAATGCCGGTGGCCTAAATAAGAAAGTGACAGAAAATATCTTAATCCTCGAAATAAAGGGATAAGTCCAATACTTTAAGTGGTCTGACTCTAGAGGGTTTAAGCCATCAGGGCTGTTGCAGAGGGAGTCTGCGGGTTACCTTCACTCTCCACAGCCCTGGAGCCTTGTCACCATAAATGTGCTATTTAAAATGTAACACCCCACTGTACCCCACCCACCCCCCCACCCACCCCCACCCCTCTGTCTCTCATTATCTATGCTGTCTTAAAGGTTTAATACTTGTCTGTACTTGCTATTCACTTTGTGCTATTTTTAAGAGCACAGAGCTCCCGTTTGTTGTCATGCCGTACAACATTAGGCGACACAGCCTGGGAAAACCAGTCCAGGAGATGGTTCTTACTCCAGTGGCTGACAGATATACGCTAGTTAAATCTGATTTACAGGCCTTGGCACACTCTGGAAAGGTTTAGAGAGGATGATGAGTCCTTTTGCAATGTGTTTTGATGACATGGGAATGAACAACAAACATATCAAAACTAAGATAATGAGGGAACAGCTTCTGGCCCAGATTTCACCGAAGCATAGAAACTACAATTAAATTATAGCATTATGTGCCAGTGCATGCCTGTTGAAATGGTTAGTTTCATCACTGGGCCGCTATGCCACATGCTATCAGTCGTTCAGGGGACAAGCTGTGATATTGGAATGAAACATCCTTCTTTCCTGCAAGATAAAAACCCCACACCTCCGCCCCCTGCCTTTCCCTCTTTTACTGCATTGTACTTTTGTAATTGGAGGTGCCATAATGAAATCAATTCAGTGGAGATAACAGATTTCACATCACGTTACCAGTTTCCTTTGGAAGAGGCTGCCGCATGAAGACGTCTAAAAATATTCCTCTTTCATGCATCATCAATATCTTCATTATATGAAAGATGGACGTCAGGTTGTGTTTGCTGTTTTCGTTCAGTGCCAGTTGACAGGCTAGCATCTTGCATGTGTCTGTGACACAAGGCTTTTTTGTCTACTCTGTAATTCCAGTTTTGCAGACATGCGGAAAGCAGTTTGAAACCACACAGAGAAGCAAGTCGTAATAAAGCCTGAAACAGAACCGCTGTACCTTTGTCAAAATCATAATAGAAAAACAGGGGCACACATTTCCTTGTACATTATCATCTTTTCTCTTCAGATTATACTTTAAAATCTTGTATAAATACACACGACAGTAGAATTCTATAGTTTTCAGTATCATAGTGTAAGAGAAACACTTTCAGCTGAATCCTCTGTAAACTTTAAATGTCTGTGATTCTTTATGTAGTCATGTAGTCTGCATTTTTAGGGTACTGAAATTAAATGTTTTAATTAAATAATTCAATCTAACATGTCACATGCTATTTTATTGTCCTACTCGTGACACATCAAACAATGAGTTCAGATGAATGATGAAAAAGCAATAGATGCAGTATTATCCTTGCTATGCTCCCATTATCCTGTATGTACAGCATGTGGTCTCCTATAGGGAAGATACAGTATATTTGCAGTGGAATATGTGTTGCACTTTAAAATCTCAGCCAACGAGCTGAATGATAACTGATTTTTATGACACATGTTTATCCTCTCTGCTTGAGTTTATTTCAGCCACTATGAATATTTATCAGCCCAAACTGTTGACTGAGCATTTTCTGAATGAATCTCGAGTTTTCCCACATGCACTGTGCGCTGTACCGCTGCTCTTGTGTACTGAGGAAATTGGTTCAACTTCAGATAATTTCACACTTCAGAAAGTACAGTATGCCCACCTCAGAGGAACACCAAAGATGATCTCTTTTGTTTTAGGCACAATTGTGTGAGGTTTCATATCATTTTGATGTAAGTCTAGCCTAATTATTTGGTAATGTGGGTGGATGAGCAATACAATTGATTCTGTTTTTCGTCTTTAGGCAATGAACCATTTTCCCCAGATACACACTACAAAGTGAATTCCAACTGTGCTGTGGGACACAGTGGTGAGACACAGGGATGTCCACAGGCATAGGCCTTAAGTCACATTCTGGGATGCTCACCATAGCTGTACTGTAAACACCCACTTTTAGCCTTGTTCTAATTACTATCAGCCAGACGATAGGGGTCATCAATATCTGCTTGTGTTGACATGAGCAAACTATAATAAATGCAGGTCTATGCATGCTGTAACTGTACACACTCATTTACTTTACTCACAAACACACACTCTGGTAGGGTTTTTGTGTATTGTTTTTTTTTTATGCAACACAATTCAACATAAAAATGTTCCATTCCTTTCCTTTCCTTTCCTTTCCTTTCCTTTCCTTTCCTTTCCTTTCCTTTCCTTTCCTTTCCTTTCCTCCACTTGCCTCCACTGCTCCATCTGTGCCCTCTGTATGAAAGGGAATAGTTGAGCAGGCCTGACAAAGGGCGGCACAGAGGAGGCAGAGGTGCTCAGGGAAGCTGAGCACCGCTGGAAGGGATTCCTATCTGTTTCTGCATGTGTGTGTGTGTGTGTGTGTGTGTGTGTGTGTGTGTGTGTGTGTGTGTGTGTGTGTGTGTGTGCGTGTGTGTGTGTGTGTGCGTGTGTGTGCGTGCGTGTGTGTGTGTGGGGTGGTATGTGTGTGTGTGTGACAGAGAGAACACTTGTGTACATATGTGATTGTGTGTCAATTTGAATACTACATTTGCCTACCTTTAATGTTTACTGCATGTATATGGAAAGAAAAAAAACATTTGAATACTATATGTAATTCAAAGACAAGGAAGTATCTGCAATGTGATCTGAAGTCTTGATACTTAATGTCAGATCATACATACTTCTATTTAAATTATCTTTACTGTTGCCCATGTGCAGCAACAATTTGTATTTAAATCATTGAGCTGAAAATGTAATGTCAAAAAAAGGAAATCAATTTTTGAAAGCTGAAATCTGGGAAATTTCATCATGTATGACATTAGTATACATTATTTTATCTACATTATAAGAAGAGAAGAGAAAAAAATAAAGGAAATTGTTGTGTATGGTTACAATATATGATCCTTCTCTGTGAACAGATCAGCACTGACTGGACCTAGTTCCTGTCCTCCGAACCTGTCCAACCGAGCCCGCCTGGCACTCTGCATGCTGCCATCCGAGCTGGGCCTGCCGTTGCCGCGGCAACAACAACAACTGCATAGTAGCTGGCATGGCTCCGTTCAGCAGCTCGGCCTCATTACGCTGCTGCTGGCTTTGATGTGGTTTGTGAGGCTCTACCTGCATTACTGCAGCCAGTGGCTCTACCTCCAGGCCATAGCAGTTCCTGTCAACAAGTGAGTTTGCTTCCTTTGATATTGCCCTGAACTCACACACACACACACACACAGACACACACACACACACAGACACACACACACACACAGACACACACACACACACACACACACACACACACACACACACACATATACATGCATGGAAGAGGAGCGTATGGATAGAGACACACAGAACTACACTTTTTGAACATGCACATTGGTGCTGACATAAATCCATTATCAAAATGGAGGGCTGGTACATAGAGTAGATCACTGTAGTGTATTGGAAAATTGCAAATTCACACCCATACACACTCACACACAACACAACAGACACTCGTGTGCTCAGAAACACGCACATGCAAAGTACGACTGTGGTGGAATAGGATGAGGAGTGGATAACGAGCAAGGAAGAGAATCAGGATGTGTCGTGTGTCTAAGTGGGTGTGTTGGCAAACATGCAGGCTGGATACACAAAATCATCTGTTTGGAATCCCCCCATTAACATTTTAACAAGACTCTCTCAATATTAACAAACCATTGCTGGGGGAGTTTGCGCACCACACGGCTTTAAGTCCCAAAAGGCTACATTATTTGGAAGGAATTTATTGTTATTATTCGGTACACAGCATTGATAATAAACAGCAATAAGATACCACAGAACTGTTAAATCACATTGCAATAGCATATGGTGCTGATTTAATTCATCACAATAAAAAGGGCTGGCTGCAAACATGCATACAAGCAGGTTTTTATTACAATAACATGGGGGTGCAAACATCGTGCATTAAATCATGGAAAGTGATAGAGGAAGGCAGAAGGAGAAAAAATTTGGCTGAACAAAAAAAGAGAGAGAGAATGGACTGAGGGGGCGGATAGGAGGTGAAAAAAACAAAAATGTGAAAACAGAGGGTGTCAACGTTGGATGACAACTTCCACATGTCTGAATCTGTTGCTCTCCCTCCAAGGATTTCTCTCTCCATGCAATGGCCAGAGCTGGTGGTGCCCACAGAGAGAGAGAGAGAGAGAGAGACTAAGTGACAGTCAGGGTGGCTAGCGTGATGACAGGCATCCCGTCCTTCTCGCTTCTATCTCACACTCTTTTTTCCTCTCCTTTTTAACTCTGCCTCACTGTCTGTCACTGCTTCCTGCTTCCTCATAATCCACCCCTGGACATCAGCGGACAGCAAACTGTGTCCGGAAGCAACAGAGTCTCTGGCCCAAATGTTGCTTCAGTCACCTTCCTCCTTTTTTTTCTTTTCTGTTGCACACTGACTGACATAAGATGCAATGTTAAAAGTTCTGCATTCAAGATGTTTCTTAATTACAAGAAGAAATAGCTGGTTAGTTAAGTGTACTTTAAAACAATGTTTACCGTTTTGAGCTTATTATCGGTTTCTGAAATCCAAACTGAAATGTGGTGGAGTAGAATATAGACAAGCATTAAATAAAAATTTTCAATGAAAGAACAAGTACATCGAAGTTGTACTTGTTATGTTGTTATTTTCCATCACTAATTAAGGTACACAATACCTGACACTAGCAGTGCACTTTCTAAAATCATCCAAAAATGACAAAATTCAATGCATTTATGGTTTCATTTCATTGTATCAAAACTCAATAAGTGAAAAATCCCCATGTCATGAGACTCAATAGTGCAATTTATCTGGAAAATAGTATTCTAAAATGTTAAATGTACAAAATGACATGAAAGTCCTACATCTGTACCGGTCATCCAGTGAAGTAATCCCCGTTCTCTCAGAAAATTTGTTTCAGGCTTAAATCTAGTAGCAGATTTGCTTCAGATAAAACACCAATGGACCTCTACTGTCAGATTAATGGACAGAATCTGAGAGATGCTTGACTCTTGGAGCAAATCAAATGGAAATTAATGAGAAAAAACTGGACCTCTCCTCTCCCACCACTGGCTCTACCTCTTCCTGACTGATGGGAAGATTAAGAAACTCATGAGGCTTGCTGTAAATGGGGAGTCTGACAACAGTGGGGTGGGAACACACTGTCTCAGCCAAGGTGTTAATACTTTTACTTGTACTTGTCTGTTAACTTTGATAACTTCCTGATGCATTTAAAAAAAAAAAAAACAACATATCATCGGTAGCCGGCGAGGCAGATAACAATGAATTAGAATGGTAATTGTCATCAAACTAATTAAATCTGACTTATTTAACTGCTAATATTATAATGCTGTGTGTGGATTGTTGGAACTAGTTGCCCTTGAGCTGCAAAGCATCACAAACACAAATATGGCACACACATATTGACACTTTCCTCTCTTACCAGATTCCACTTCCATGCACACACGGTAGACCTCGTGTACCAGAGTTCTGTGCTCCACACCCGGGAGGAGCTGGCAATGGTGGTGGTGGGTCCCCTGACCTTGAACGCAATAACGTTCCTGCTGGTTCTGATCAGATGGGGCTGTCAACAGATATTTGGCTCACTCCCTTCCTTCACGTCAAAGTTTATCATGGCTCAGGGAGTGTGGACAGTCCTCGACCCCCTGGCAGTCTTTGCAGTGGACGCCGTCCTCGGGGTAAGTCACTTAAAAATAACTTGGACACTTGTGCACTTTAAATAGGAGTTCACTTTATCTTAGCAAAGTGACTTTAGATTACAAAAAAAAATGGGGGGTGGGAGGGTAGGGGGTGAGAAAGGAAATGTGCAAGGTTAGATGGGTGTCCTTTTTTGGCAGGGGGATGGATTTTGTCAGTTAGGGAGATGAATGATTTGCACCGTTCCTGTCATCATTTGACAGGAGATGATGTCTGCATTTTAAGAGTGATGTCTGACCAAATAACACCTGATATTTTGTACTAATTACCAAGAAAGAAATTCAAACCTTTGTTACTCCACCAAGGCATGTGGCAGAGTTATGTGACGATCAGTGTATGTTTGTCTGTCTGTCAAAATTACTCAAAAATGCAATAACGGATTAGGATGGAATTTTCAGGGAAGGTCAGAAATGACACAAGGACCACCTGATTAGATTTTGGCAGTGTTGTGGCTTATAGTCTGGATCCACATGGCATCACTGTAATTATGACAACAAGTGAACACCACGTCAGCTCCCTGCGGACGACCACATGATTGCGATCCTACTACAAATCCACTACTGCAGACTTTTCGGAAATGGTAAAAGGAACAACTGATTAAATTGTGGGGTGTTTCCAAGTCCCATCAATTCCCGCCACCTGCTACATATTTAGGCCACACAATTCGGTATCCGTACATAATGTACACATGCATAACACACACCTGTGCTCAGCACAAGGTCATTTTGTTTGTGGGTATATCTATATTAAATGGCCACATTCTATGTTGCTGTGATTTCTGATCGTCAATAACTAATAAAAAAAATATGGCATTTCTACAGAAATATGCTGCATTTCTGACAATGCCATATGGGGAATGAACAGTATTGGCAGAGTACTGCGCTCTCTGAGTGCTTTTCTTGTTATATTTGTGATTTTGCAAGATAACACATAATGCATGTGAAAAGTTAATCCTTGAGCTGTGATATGAGTTGCTTTTGATCACTTCCTGGCAAGAGTTTGTCCTGGGCATTCCCATATTGCAAATGTCAAGTGTAATACGTACCAATTTGTGTGTTTTTGCTTTTCGTTCAATCTTTGTTTCCTCAGCGTCTCGCCTACAGCCCCGATGCACCGGTTGCTGACGCAGCCAAGCTTTACTGGCACTTCTATCGAGCTGACCAGTCAGGTGCAGCAGGGGTGATCATCACTCTGTTCCTCTACGCCGTTCTTTTCCTGCTTTCCATCACCATCCTCTCCATTTACCTGCTCAGGTCAGACATGTAGAAAGATGATGCCTTGAATGAGTATCTGTCTTTCTTTCCTGCTTGAAATCACCTTGCTGATCACATCAAATGGGCAGAAAACAGTATGACCATTAAAATATATATTCAAGCTACTTTGCTGTGTTTATTCTTTATATTCTAAAGACAAATACATATTTGATAGTGAATTTGTTACACATCAGGCTTCTATATAGGCTTACAGTATAAATTGTGTCCTTATTTACACCTTCAAACTTGCTGCTAGGTGAAACATGGAGAAAAATTTTATTTTAAAACCCAAAATAAATTGTACTTCTGCCCTTGTCACACTGTATGTGACAATAATTTAAGAGTCAATGTTCTGGCACAAAGTTTAACTGAAGGTATGGCAGCAAGTAGCTATCATGTCAGTACATTCAGTTTTAGAGTTAAATACTTCCCATTTTTCTTATGTCATCTTGCCCTTTCACCCCTAACCCTGAGCTTCCTCCTTCACCTCAGAGGCTGAAAAACATCACTACCAGGGAATTATCATATGAGTGTTTTTTGAACTGATGCAGACTGTCCCAACAGGCCTTTTCTGAGGCACTCTGGGTCTCACTATTCTCAAGCACCACTTCAGAAATATCTTTAAACCTTTCACCCCTGTAACCTTCCGACCGCTACACTCCACCCAATCCACCATTTATCCCCTGCCTCTGTCTACAAAAAAGCACAAAAAACAACAGGAAATAAAAACAAATGCTGATCTAATCTATTTTGATTTTAAAGTCGCATGGAATTACTTATGCAGGTTTGCATCAAAGTCGCACATCAACACACACACAATGTTATCAAGCACAAAAGCAGAACTACACACTCGTACCACACGGTTGCCTTTTCTGAACATACCATATGCTGCAATTGGCTGGAAAATGGAAAGCGTTTCTAATTCAAAAGTTAGATGTGTTTTGATATAGCGTGAACATGTAACCTCCTTACGTTATCCGATTAGGCTGTATGTTTTCCATGGTTGGGATCACTGCAGGTTTCATACATATTGAAATGGACTGCGTATACATGGTGATGAACACACAGACTCTATCTCAATGCACTGCGTGTTCCACTCATGTCTTGCAGATTGAGGTCAGGCATGCTGAAGCATTTGCTTGCTAGTTTTCTAATTGTAATTTAGCACCTCAGAAGACACTAAGACTTTATGTCCTCTATGGAGCTGGTAGAAGCTTCCTGATTAGTGAGGATGAACAAGAAAAACAAAACACATTCAAAAGAATCTCCCAGAGCTTAGTTTGAGATGGCTGGCCCTTGATTTTTTAGTTTCGTGTAGCGGGTTTGCTTTGTAAACTTTAACACTCACTGCCAAAGCACTGATTTCAACTTAAAAGATGACTGTTGAACTCTTTAAAAAACAGAGGGACATACTTTTAACAGTATGGAACTAACAAAATAGAAGGGCAGGTGATAAATTATGGAATAATGTAACTCAGTATTCGTCCAAGGTGTGGTTTCACACCCTCATATAAGACCAAATTCCATTAATGGCACAAAATGTAAGAAAAACCTTATTGAATTAATCAGTTTGAGATTGGCGGCCGAGGAGAGGGTGCCATCTAATTTCAGTAAGCGGGACGCTTATCGGGATCCAGCTAAATGGACAATATTAAAACAGCAGTCGGGAATAATGACTTCTGTCGCTCAACCGCCACATGGGTTTGTATTGAATGTAGGCCACGAAGCTGAAGCAAGGCTGATAATTTTATGGGTTACAGTTTCCTATTGGCTGCAAGGAAGGGGCTCTGACACAGACCATGACCTATTTCTAAAAAAATGCCTCGGGCTATATGTATAGAGAGAATGGACTGTTATCCTTTTCTAATTACATTTTAGGCTTTATTCACCGCCCGCAAAAATACATGTTACACCTTTAGCCTCTTTGAAACTTCATAAACAGCAAAAAATTATTTTAAAAAGAAGTGATGCCGCATTGATAGTGGTGCAGTTTCATGATTGTAAGGTGGAAGACTAGAAAAATTATTAATTTGCACTTCCAAGTCAAAGGTATAAAAAGCATTCACATCTCATTCATGACTATGAGGTCTATAGACACATTTATTATTATGCATTTAATGTCATTTGTAACACTTGTAGTCATTATTGCTTTGTTAAAATATGCTCTATAAGTTAACATACGTCTGTCCTAATGGTGACCTCTACACTGGAAAACATTTAATATGAGCCTTCTCATCCAGGTCATACCCTACATATAAGAATTACATACTGAAATTCAGGGGCCTTCCAACAGCAAGGAAATTAGTCTGTTTTGAAGAACAAAGATGCAAAGACGGTGAATTCCTCCAAAAGAGAGACTGCATAAATGAATGAGAAGCACAATTCAACTGCAGGATTAAAATGAATGCATGTTATTCCTGTGTCTGAGGTCAAGATTCTACAAACATCCCTCTCCCAAGAGCGATGGGGAATGATGCTGGGTTCAAAGCGCCGTACCAGCTTCTTGTATAAATCCTTTTCTCCTTGATGTTGGTTTTATTTGAGAGTTGATTACCCTCTGACAGGCTAGAATCTCTATGGAAGGGCACAAGGTCTGCTGGTTTTGATGGTCAGCCAAGGCATTTGTTTACAGACATGGTGTTTCTTTTTAGGAGTTGGCTGCATGCATCCTTGTGTGGCAAAAGAAAAATAACACTTTGGTGATATGCACCCATCTGGAGGTATGAATCAATATGCCTTCTGCTGTGCAGAACATTTTCTTGTGACTCAAGCTGGACTCTCCAGACACATCTGCAACCAGCACGTCCGTTGTATCTGCCATCTTTGAAGCTCAGCATTAACACTGAAGAGGGTTCTAGGATCTGACTCCCACACATTAACAGATGTACAACCATGGAGACACCCGGCCAAACACAGACACTGATACAGTCAGCTTGTGTTAACAAAGTACTTCCCACTCATAGGCCAATTTGTTTGATTCCTTTTGCTATTTCAATTGATGTATTAGACTTTTATAGAGCATCACACTGTAAATCTGCTCTGTGTAATCGATAAAAGTTTTGTCTGTTCTTCCAGCAAGTTGGGATCATCGTGATTTGACCTGTTCCATGAAAGCCAACTATTCTGTTTGGCAAAGAGGTAGCCACAGAGCTAGCTGTGCACAGTTATCTTCTTTGACACATGGCAAAGATGCATGTTTTAATGCTCTGACTGGTGACCCCATGTGACCTTTGAGGGCGGAGACAGTGATTTGGTTTGGCGTCACTCCTGCTTACACTTCCCCCTCCTCACTTTTTTTTTTATCATCATGCACCTTCCAGATTCCACAACGATGGTCGCATGCTGGATATCTTTCAGCGGCTCACAGCCAAGGAGGGGATGTACTTCCTGCCTCAAGACTTTGAGCTGTCCAATCAGGAACTGAGCTACATTGTCAAGAAAGCAGAGCAGTGGAGAGGCTTCAATGGGGAGAGACGCAAGGTAAACACATTTCTTCACTGTGAAACCTCTTGGTGATTAATTGGGCTAATGATTGTTTTGTTAAGGAGAGAATGAGCTAAAGGTAATTGATACTAGTCTGTTTGATTAGTTTGTGTAAAGGAGAGGAATTACTTTTGATTGTCTGTAACTCAGAGAGGTTTCTGCCATGGTGGGTGCTGAATAAAAGAGCTGTCTAGGGTGAGGTGAGTGGAACAATGTAAGAAACATTAAACAGCAGGCAAGATGATGTAATATTCAGTGGTCATTTTAAAGGAGATATTACATCTGAGCGGATGTATAGAATGGGCTCATTTTATATCATTAAATTTTCTTTAGTTACATTTGAGAAAGCTGAGAATTCATCTCAGAGGTCTTTAGCTTCATTCTAATTAGTACAAGATAATTACCAAAACAGAAACTCGGCTAGCGGGCTGCCTGATTAGTCTGTGCAAACCAATTTCCGAAGATATTTCATTAAAGAGAGACTGCTCAATCAACACATATACCGGGATGCCTGTGCATGCTATAGTGGGCATTCTCTTAATGTTGAATCTTTATGTCAGGTAAGGTAGCCTGAATAAATGCATGTCCCCATGAAATTACTATCACGGAGAGAGGCTGTTGCATGTTTGACAGCCCAGCGTAGGTCGATGGTGATGACACAGGGAAGGGCAGTGTATTAGCACCGAGCCTACACCCGATGTAAAATCTTTGCATAGTGATTGAAAATGTGACTTGTTGAGATAAGGGAAATAGAATGCGGTGCTCAAACTGCAGCCCCCCCTCTTTAATTTACTCTGTAGGATTTGTTAGTGGCACACATCGCTCGCTGTTCTCCATGTTCATTAACTCCCTTGCTCTTTGCTTGCACAAGTTCACATGACTGTATATGGAGGCAGAAACTACAGTAGATTCTCAGTTTCCAGTAAAATCTGGATGGAGTGTCAGGAAATTATGCATTATTTTGTCTTACAGAGGAGTCACAGTAGGCCTGTGAGAGCCAAAAGATATTTTTTGCGGGTCAAAGCAGTTAATATTTGAATGAATGAATCCCTAGAATATCAATGCCCTGTGAAAGTCTGTCTTACAGTCTATATTTTAAAATTCTAGTTTCCTAAGTGTGAATAGAAGCAATCCACTTCTTTTCAAACACTAACGAAGGGTAACAACTCACAAAAATTTCTCAAGTAATCATTTGGAGTTTTTCAAAAGATAAACACATGATTGCATTATTATATTAATAAAAATGAGATGGCATTCATAGCTTTCACTTAATGAGAAAAATCGTTCCTGAAAACAGCATTCAGTTGAATTGACTGTGACTTGTCAGACAAGTTAGAATTATGAATAGAGTTCTTCTGTTTGTGTTAATACAAGTTCATTTTACATGATATTGATGTGCTGTACCATAAGCTCGACCTTACTTACTGTGTTCCTTCATAAAAACTGAGCTCATTAAAAGGAGAGAGAATGGCCGACTGCATTATATGAAAATGTACATTTATCTTACGTTTTATCTCAGTTAAATCTGTTTCACTATGTAATTTTAAACCCACAAGATACAACAATCAGTGGCAAGTTATTTTTTCGGATTTCCTCTGTTTTACATGTGTCTTATAAGCCTTAATGACCTGCAACCCTGGCTCTTAAAGGTGACTACACCACTGCTAATGGGATGGTGATGGACCTGTTTATTGGAAGAAAATTGAACCTCACAATGTTTGGAGACTTTCAAAGAAATTACATCCCCAAAGTTTGTGATTAAGAAAATGCTTCATTTAGCAGCTGATGGCCTCTTGCTGTGGTGCACTGCTAAATCATCCTTGCATTACTGCATATCTCCCTCCACAGCAACAATTACAGCATACTTCATATTGTACCTAATTTGGTGTTATTAAACTGATAAAATGCTAACACGTTAACACATTCCATGGCATGATGAAAATTTAGGGTTATTGCATTTTAACATTTTTACATTATTCAAGCAGACCATATTTCATCAAAATAAGATGGGCTTTGCCATTATTTCATAATTATTGTAACAATTTCTCCTATGAAAAGGGTCACTTTCCTAACTCAGCAAAGACATATCCCTATTAGACTAATTTGCCTACATGCAAATTTTTGTCATTTTCCCCTCATTAACTATTTATCATAGACAGGGAAAAAAATATATTCATGAAGGCGAGCAAAGGAGCAGCCCGACAGAGCTGAAACTAATATTTTGCAACTCTAATGATTTTTTGCATCCTTAATTAGATAGAATAAGGTTGATATGATTAGGTCAGGATGTAGTGTTTTTCATTAAAAATACATTTCAGAAACTGTATTCCAAATGTGCCCTTGCAATTAAATAATGAATGCGATGCATTCCTTATTATGGACCCAATTAATATCAGAGGCAAGGGCGTAATTTTAATAACAGTGGGCTACGAGGTCTTCATTAGCTGAGTGAGAGAAAGGAGGGATGAGGAGAAGTAAAACAAGGTACTCACAGGAGCAGCAGCAGTCTGCAGCCAATTTTAGAAAGTTACTGAACAGTACACGTAAAGGATAAACTATGACGATTTCAACAAATCATATCTCAGTCAAAAACAGATGCAAATGCCTCCTGGTTCTTTGAGTCTAATTTGTTACTCGTGTCAGGTGTCACATAGAGCAACTGATAATAGACAATTCTTGGGAAAATCACATCTGAAAGACCATTTAGATTTAGATACTTTTATTTTAGAACCTCTTTTGTAGCACCCCAAACAGGTGTTACAGCCACATAGGATTAAAGGCAACAGTTTGTTGCTTCATCAGTTAGAAAGCCTTCAACAGAAAGAAGTTTGAAATCAGTCACCAGTTTGTACATAAGCAGGCAACCGTTTGTAAGAGTTTGAAATTTACGAGTGTCTTGTATCAAAGCTGTCATCACTTATTATATCACCTCCACTATCAACTGTAAAAAGAAAACAAGCCAGGACAAGCCGACTTTTGCATTATTTTTAATAACAATGGACACACTTGTCATTTGAGGTGTACGGTACTGGGCAGAGTCCTCGAACAGCTGGTATGTTCACCACAGAGCTCTGATGTCAGCTGAAGACAATGAGACTGTATGAATTCACAGGAGAATTGTGGCGAGATTGCCAAGATGTTGGAACATCCTGTTTACCAAGTACGTTAAAAAACTTTAAGAGAACTGGTGCAGTTTAAAGGCAAAGGGTGACCACACAAAATATTGACTTGATTTAGTCAGTTGATAAATAAAATCTATTCAATGTTTTTTTCTCTTTTCCTACAGTGCCTAAAACCTTTACACAGTGTTGACCCTCAGAGAACATAAATTAGTAGAGAAATTATATTTGCAGTGTGCACACCAAGATTTTCTTCCATCAAATTATCACCAACAGTCTTAAGATTGTTTTATTGTTAACGAGAGGCTGAGAAACAAAAACCTAAAACACGTGAAGCAAAATGAAAGGTGACAGTAATCAATTAGGCTGAAACTAGTTTCCTGGATGTGCTGTGCTGTAACTTAGAACTCAGCAAAAATCTCTGTGACACCGTATCTCCCTCCAGCACTGAAACAATAAAAAAAAGAATCCACATTCAATAACCAACCTGCAAACGACCTATTATTATCAAACTTGTAATTTTCACAAGGTGGTCATAAAACATAATCTAATTTTTACTTTCTTACCAATTAACTTTATATTAAAGATTCCTCCATGCCATATGATCATTTGAGTTGCTTCAAGGTTTAAATATTACTCTCAGGTTAAGATGTCAGCAGTGGAGCTCACTGACTAAGCAAAAAGGGTGAATACACTGAAGACCCAACTAGACCTGTGAGTTTCAATTTGATCAAATGGAGAAAGGAAATAATGAAGAATGAATTTAGTTTGAGTTGTGGATAACAGCTGAGAGAGGGGGGCTTTAGCTCACAATTGTAGGATTTTTCATAACTGACTTTTAATAATTTCCTCAAACTATTTCTCCTCTTTGCTATTTCTAGTTATAAAAAAAAACAAACAAAAAGACATTATGCCTTCCAATCTTTTTGAACCTGCAAGGAAAAACTGTGATTTGTATTATTTCTATAATCAATGGAGTGAATATTCTGTATTTTTTTTTCATGTATTTTATATATTCTATTTCCCCCTCTGTGGGATAGAGTTGACAATAATTATATATGTGTTTAGTTGCAGGGTGAGGATGATGTGTATCACTGTTTTTTTTTAAAACTTTAGCATTGAACCCTTGTAAAATAAGCACATGAAAAGTTCACAGAATTCAACAAGAAACTACAATCAATACTGCAGTTCAGTCAACTAGAGGCAAATTTGAGCAAATTGAAACAAATAAAGAATCTTCATTTTCCCAGTGCTTTTATTACTATAATGCTCTGAGCTAGTGAGTGGGCTAGCATGCTCCACATCATACTAGCGGTTCCGTAATGAGCCCCATTAATTATGTAAAGGCAGTGGTGCAGATGGACCTAATTAATTGTCTCCCGTCACCCCCTTGATTACTGTACCTGGGAGGGAGGTGTTAATTTCTGTAATACTTAAGCAGGTACGCAAACTGTTTTGTCGGAGTCACCGCCATGACAATGACAGAGTGGAGCATCAGCTTACCCGGCTGCAAAGCTCTTTTTGCTGTTAATTCACAAAAAAGAAAGTTTCCCAGTGGTGCTGGTGACATTGCGATAATTGAAGGAGAGAGGGAGAGATTAAAAGAAGTGGGGAAGGAGGGAGACAGCAGAGAGGGGGTTTGTATGGTGGCCCTGGAGATGTTTTCTCAACCTGATTGCATCAACATTTGCGTACCTTTGCGCCGTTTGTCTCTGTATGTCTAGGTAATGGGTTACCAGCGGGCGAGTTTGGGAACACCCAAGGTGCTTTGCAACAGCAGCATGGTTGGTGGAGAGTAAACCTGTTGAGAGTCAAACAGCACAGATTGGAGTGGTAATGATAACCTGAGTCTGGGGGGCTGGCTGTTAATCATACGAGATGTGTTCTCCATTTTAATCTGCAGCTGGCGCACTGTTGTTGCCACCTGACCAGAGAGATATATCAGGGTCATCCTTTTTTATGCCTGTTACCTAGTGCCAAAAAATATAGTTTGTGTTTCCATCTCATTGAAAAAGATAATTTACGAAAACTTCCAGACAAAAATAACATGATGCAGATACAGCTGTGTACAAAACAAACTTGTCAAATACAATCACCAGCACAATATATACAATAGAACAAACTAGAAATTGCCCAGACCTGTTTTACATAGCCCCATCAGAGCAAACACAAAAAGTATGCATTGTAAACTCTCATGGTTAAAAGTAGAAAAACAGCTTTCTTTAAGTACAGTCACTTTCTTTAGCAATACTGTTTATTCCACTAAACCTGAGTTTTTACACAATCAAATTATCAGATGTAGTCAGATTCATAGTCATTCCACTAGATTAGCAAATGATGGTCAAATTACACTGCCATGCCAAAAATCCTATGCTTTGAAAAAGGCAGTTATCTATCGTGCCATCAAACTTTGGAATAGCAACAATCTAACAGCAAGGCCTCCTTCAAATACCATCTTAGAATGCATTAATGCATTACATGACAAGTATAATGTCCTATTTCTGTGTTGTTTCTTGTTCTGTTTGTTCCTGTTGATTGAATGATTCTTTGGAGAATAATATCAGCTTGTTTAAATGTAATAAAATGTAAGATTGCACAGCACTAATGTGATGTTGTTAGTATCACCATAAACATGATGTATATTAAGATGTCTATTTTGACTGATGTGATCTGGAAATATGATTTTTGATGTAAGGTTGTTTTCTTTCTTTGGACCCCAGGAAGACTAGCTGGTGCCATTGGCATCAACTAATGGTGAGCCTTTAAAATAAATAAATAAATAGAAGGAGGATCTTCCGCTATACTTAAAGTCTACATGCCCTAAAGTCATCTGTTCCCGCTATAATACAACATTTTGATGAGTGTGTTCATCACTCATGTGCTCTGCTAACAGTACAGTAACGTGAGTATGAGCCACCTTAGATGCAAATCTAAACTCTAGTAAAGGAAGAAGAAGCTTTCGAGAGGAAGGTGGACAGAGGGAGCGGCAGACCATGACAGGATACACAGGAACTGCTGTCACACAACAATAGAACCCTCAGCTCCTGAACAGGAACCCATAACAGCAAAACAGGAACACCAGGAGAGGAGATGAAGAGCTGAGTGCTTCAGTGGCACAGGAAGAGTTGTCTGGAGTCAGAGGGCAACTATTAGTTTATGGTGTGTGTGTGTGTGTGTGTGTGTGTATGTGTGTGTGTGTGTGTGTGTGTATGTGTGTGTGTGTGTGTGTGTGTGTGTGTGTGTGTGTGCGTGCGTGCGTACGTGCATGTGTGTGTGTAAGCATGGGTCAAACAGTCCTCCTAACCTCCTAATAACCTCTACCAGATAGCACAGTGGTCAGTGTGTGGACAAGTGTGTGTGTGTGTGCATTTATGTGCTTGGCTGCATGTGTATGAATGCAAACCTGTTCATGTGCATTTAGTACATCTGTGTGTATGCCGTCATGCACAAGTGTGAGCATGTGCATGCAAACCTTTCTGCTTGCCTGCATGTGCATGTCATATTAGAGTGGCATCTTCAATTACAGTGGATGTTTTTTTGTTTTTTTTTTAGTGGACAGTGCTGAGGGCCCCAATGGCCCGAGGCGATAGCAAGCAGGCAGGCAAGGACAGGAGCGGCACAGCAGCAAGCACAGCATCCACAGTCAGAGCATTAGGGAGCTCAATATGAGATATGACTGCAAAGGCTACATGCCTGGGTTCCTGAAAAGGTCATGGACTTTGTTGGGCAGTAATGTGTGAAAGTTGTGCATTGTAAAAAAAAGAGGAGAAAAAAAACTAGATAAAGATCAAACACGTGAACACTTTCACCTCCAATTTACACATATGATTTTTTGGACTCAAATGCAAAGCATCTCCATGCAACCTGAGCCAGTCTATTCAATGTAGTGACAGAATTAAAGCAAAATAAATGTTGTCTGATGAAACACCAGCAAAATTATATTCTACACAATTTAACCTCTTGCATGCACAAATTGAAAATGTATGTATTGCATGATCAGCCACTGAAGTAAATGGGCATCTAGTTTTATTTAGTGACTTAAAAAACAACTGTTCACATAACAGCTCTTTTTAAATCCATCATACGATCATCAGCACTCCATAAAAAAAGGCCAAGATGCAAACTACCTCATATTTTTGTTTAAATTTCACAAGATGATGTTCTTACTTTCCTTACAACTCCTTGTAATTCGAACAGACCCACATTTCCAGCAGTCAGTGGGTAGAGAAAGGAGAAAGTGTTCCAGTACGAACTCGTTGGTGTGAACAGTTTAATTACAGGGAGTGTCAGCCCCATTGCTTAATGTGTCCCTTACAATTAATCCAGGGAGAGGACGTCATTATCTACCAATGCCTGGGCCTGGGCAGGCTTTTCTGTCTGAGGGAGGGAATGAGAAAAGGAGAATGAGTCCAAACAAGGAAGTGCCTTCGGTTAGCAGCCTATAATATGTCAACCAATGTGTCACACAAAAGGATCAAGCTAAGATGCTCGGATATTGTTTCGAAAAGATTGTGTTTAAATATCTGAGACACTTGACTCTCATCAGTGAAGAAGAGATTTTTCCTATATTTCTTCATAATGTGAAGCTTCGCCCATCAGCTGTCAAAACATGTGCAGCTGGAGGAGTTTAAATTGACACCAGGTTTTCACCACTTTTAGGTGCTTTTCCTTTACTTCGCTCTCCTCCTTCGTCTCCCATCAAGCCAAGTCCTGGAGAGTCCTTGCTTGTTCCCTTGCCATCCCATAATGTGAAACAGAAGGCAGCAAATTGGACTGTTGGAGAGTGAGAAAAGATTTTAGCAGGAGCTCTCCAAACACGGAACAAAATTAGGACTCATTTTACGCCAGTTCCAGAGGTTTCGTGACCAAACCACCTGGCTCAGATGTGTGTAGTCGGCACAGACTGTGGTTTAGCCAAACATTTTAACTAACTCATGATACAGTGGAAGTAATAATTGGAGTTGATTATAGCCACTGAAGAAGTGTTACACACAGGAGCATGTAGGTATCATACATGCAAACATGCATGCAGCCCCAGACTCCACAGAGGTTTTAGAGCTTGAACTTGACAGATCTGATGCTTTGTGACTGTCTGTCGTTAGTCACTTCTTTTCCCTTCACTCCCTTCCTTTCCTTTAAAGAGTTTGACCTTGGCCGTTTCCTGTGGCCCGGAGGGGATGAAGAAGTCCTGGTGATTGTGACAGGTGTCGCGTCTTAACAGCCCCACATGACATCCCGAGGAGAGATAGACGTTTGGAGCTTTTTTTTCTTCATAAGGGTTTTACTCATAACCTTAAAGAGACAGCATAGAGAGAGAGAGAGTGCATGTGTGGGTGTGGGTGTACGTGCGCATGCGCACGCACGTGGACCTACTGTATCTCTGTGAGAGGAAATGTGTGTGAAGTCTTACCACTGATTCCCAGCTCTCATTTTGGTTATTGGCTTGGATACTTATCACCTCCAGCCTCCGAGGCTTGATTAGGTTGAAGCTACTCCAAAGTCAAATTCTGGATATCAAAGGCAATACCCAACTTTGGCATCTGTCTGCAGCATCTTAATATGAAGCCTGGTCTCCTGAAATTTTGAGAACTGAACACAACATCTTGAAACATGTCTTCCGAGCGGTTAGAGAGAGAGAAATATGTTTTCCCACCACAAAAGGATTACCCGAAGGAGGCATGTCACAAGTGTTGAATTAGTTAGGTGGAAAGTATTGGTGATAAGATTGGTTTGGCTTTGAAAAGACGAAATGTTAAAGTTTATACAGAGACGTGCTTTAATGGATGCACGTTTTTTTATATATTCATCTGTTAGTGTAATTGATTGAATCTGGCTTTTGTGTTTGGAAACTTGATTGAAATGTGTTTGTCAGTCATTTGTGAACAGAAAATATTAGAAGCACTTAAATGTGGAATAGGCTTATTTTTCTTTGTTAATTGAAGTTGCAAGTAAACTTCAATATGCTCTAGAACAAACCAGGAAGAGTGATCTCCTTAGGGCCTAGTGTGAGTCAGACATGGCGTGGAAGAAAAAAGATGGGCTGCTATCTGAGTTGTTTACTATAGGTTGGGAGTAGGCTTTCTGCAAAGGAGATTAGTAACAGTGAATTATGCATATCTTATTTACTGGATTATCTCAGGCACTCAGAGATACTATCTCACTGGATAATCTCTTTTAAAGTCGTTTGGTTTATTCTGACTGTAAATACAATCATTTTTTGCTTGTTTATCTTTTCTCGAAGTCCAATCTTGGTCTGTGCTACTTTTGGATGGCTTATATTATTGTACATTAACTATGATTATTCAGGTTGAAATATTTATAGACAGTGATCTTTGCTTTATAGTCACAGTAATGTGAAGAGAGTGGGTGAAAGCCACTGTAGCATACTAGCCATTTTGTCACTGTGTATGCGTGTGTGCATGCACATATGTGTGTCCCTCCATGCAAATGTGAATGGATGGCCTGTCTTGTCCAGTGGTGCGTTTAACCAGACACAGACCTTTGCTTCAGCCAAATCAGGCCCAACGCAGACGGTGTGCATCCATGCCATTTTCAAGCTGTTCCAATTATATCTGCCGACCGTCCGCATATTGGCCAAATTTACAATAATAGCATATCTATTTCCATTGTAATGGCTGACATTGCTTGGCTTATCCATGCATGTATGTCGGTGGTCTTTCATGCTTTGTGGTTTGGTCTGTTCCCCGCCATGTGCAATGTGTTGTAGCCTGTCTTGGCTTTGTGTATATGTTGTGAGAACCCAGTGTGTGGCTTTGTACAATGCACCAGTGCATTATTTAGCAACAAGTTACATTAATGGGATTTTTGATTTATTTTTTGTTATGAATAGCACAAAGGATACCAATTTTAGTTACTATATTTAAATTACTAATCTCAGTGACTCTCTATTACTTTGATATTTGTTGACAGCTAATTTGTTGTCTTATCCAGAGCTTAATGGAGGGAGATCAGTTTGGTCGGTCTTCATTCAAAGGATAGATTGGTCCAAAATGTGTTAGTTCAGGAGCTTGAGGTAGGGAAAGGAGGTTCGGTTCTGTCAGAAGAAGAAAAGTGAAAGTGTTTGTGAAAACTACTGAGAGCTGTGTGCCATCACTGAGGCTAAGCTAGCTGCTGGATGGTCAGTAAATCTATGTTAGTTTATATATGTGTATGAGATAAAATACAACTTTCCATTGCTGGACAACAAAGATGAACAAGAAAGTTTTACTGATTTTATGGATTTAGAGTTGCTTCAAGGCATCTTTGACAGATTTAAGTTGAGTAAGTAACAAGTAAAGCATTACATTTGGTTTGTAGTTATTATTAATGCATTTACATTTTAAATTATGATTAAAATTTGACTCCATCTTCCCCAATACAGGTTAGAAGTGTGTATATGTGCGTGCATTGATATCTCTGAGAATAAGCGTGTGTATTTGTGCAGCTTGACCCTTGATGCATAAAGCTTGTGCATTTGCACTGCAGTATGTGTTTATTAATATAAATTGGTGCATGTGTCCATGAGCCTGTGTTGGCATGTGTGTGTATGTGCCTGTCTGTGTCTGTGGCATGAACACAATGTTTAGCAACCAGGCCTTGAACCCGGGCCAGCTCTTACAGAAACGGTGGTGGTGGTGGTGGAGAGGAGGGATTGACCCTCTATAGCTTAGAGAGCCTGAGTGCACACTACACAGCCCCCCCTCCATGCACACACACACACACGCACACACACACACACACACACACACACACACACACACACACACACACACACACACACACACAGTCCCCCCCTTCCTCCCCCTCACCCCACATCCCCCCCCCCCCCCCCCACCCCACCCCCACCCCACCCCCCCACTCCCTGCTGCATAGCCCCAAGCGCCCGCAGGCGTTGGAGATGCACGCATGCATTGCCTCACTGTGTGGGGCTTTGTCTGTTTGCAAGCAAGGATGTATGTGTGTGTTAGCATGTAGATGAGTGTTACTGTTTCCCTGTGTGTTTGTGTGCATGTGTGTGCGGACAAAAGAAGCAACCATGTCTACCTCTTTTGTCACTTGGCAATAATCACTGATGCTCCTTTCAGCTCTATCCGTGCTAGCGTGTCTGCTGCATCTTCACGTTTGGGTTGTCCTTTGTTTTGCCATGTACAGAAAAACCTGCGTCAAATAGCGATATCTAATATCACGTTTACAACACAGTGACAGTGGTGCAGTCGTGTAAATACAAAAAATTGAAAGGATGTTGTTGATGAAATTAGTGTTGTCTGATTTAAGATACACTATCATCCATACCAAGGTTGATAAAGTTGTCATGAGCAAACAATCTGTTTTGATGAAACACAGATTTCAAAACACTGATACATGATCATCACAATATCCTTGGCTTCATCATCCAGTGGTGATCTTTGTATGAGAAATGTTCATGACAGTATCTCCATACAGTTTGCTCTTTGCCATTATATTCTCTTGATACAAAAGAATGAGGCAAGCAAGGTCGGTGGAAATACAAACTAGTAATGACATTCTTGGTGACCAAATATCAATATTCTACCTAAATATAATAATAAAATGAAATAACACTTCTCTTATATAATTTTACTGTGATATAGATCAGTGGTTCCCAACCTGTTTGGCTTGGAGCCCCCCCTGTAAGCTGCACTAACTGGGGGGGCACTAATATAGATGATAGTTTCTGTGGCATTCCTACCTCTCCTCTTCATAAACCTGTGTAATCATGCAGGCCTATCTTAATCTGATGCAGTAATCCATGAGCTATCCCAACCAGCAACAACTGGAACTGCACAAATACCTCAAAATGTTTCCTGGTGAACTATGACAATCCTGCTGTGCAGTATTTCCAGCCAACTGGACCCTAATCTGGATTACAACATCAACAATTATTTACACAAAGGTGGCTGTTGACTTTGACCTTTGTATCATTTCACATGATCTATGTATTCTAAAGACATTTACACAAGAAGCTGGAGAGATATCAAAACATGCCAGCCCTTAAAGCCAAGCTCAAACTTAGACTTTCAATGTTGATTTCCACTCATAGAATGAATTCAAACATGATCCATGTGCAGATCCCGTGCCCAGTCCCAGCCGTACCTCAATCCCCCAAATCCAGCCAATTCCATGTATCAGTCTTAGCACTCTTCCCATCTCTCTCCTCACTACAGCTGTAAATCTCTTCTCAGCCATAGCACAAGTTCCACATACAGCTTCATTCCTAATCCTGCCTCTTGCCCCTCTCAAAGTGCCAGCAGCCACAGCCCCATCCTAAGCACCAGGTCCAGAACCAACAACATCCTCGGTGTTCTCCCAAAATCCAAACCCATATCCCCCACTCCACAGAGCTTCAATTTCTTCCCTAGTCTCATTCCCAACTACAGCCACAGCCGGGGCTTCCATGTGCGACTGACACATAAATAACCAAGCCTGTCCGCCACCCAGGCAAATTCAAATGCACCTGTCAAAGTGATGAAACACCCGCCCGCAGGGAAGCATTGTTTACATTTTCACTCCACTCTTTGCAAAAGTGAGATTCTAATTATTTTCCCACTGTAAATTAAAGCCAAGTGGGACAGAACTACAAACCAAAAGGATCATGGCAGTGGAGAAAACCCCAACGCTCCCACAGTATGCAGGAACCGGCGCAGGGTGGGAAATAGCTGAAGAAAATGTGTGGGTGGTAGACGGAGGGAAGGTCAGCAGCTTTTGTCTTTAAGAGGGGAGATAGTGGGAGAGACAGACGGGGGAGAAAAGAGAGGTAAAGCGTTCGCACTGGCTGTACGGCAAGACTAGTTCTGTTGTGCTCATTACAGATGGGGTCTAGAGAACTCCAACCAACTGGAATACATTATTCCCTCACATTTCATACATAATAATGTGCCAAAAATGTGCTGCATTATTTTTCATATCAATGGACTGAGAGAGAGAAAGAAAGAGGTAGAGAGACAGAAAGAGAGGGGGGGAAATGTTTAATTAGTCCATGGGAACACGCAAATGGGAGGTAAAATTAGACAGAGGAAGGGAGATCTGGAGAAGAGAGTACATGAATGGTAATGATTGCTATCTAGTTTGGATCAATCATTAAGGGATCAGGGGGACTGACAAGCCTGTTTGTGCCCATGCCTTAGGCTCCTGTTCTGGACCGTAGCCAGGCTGGCTCAGCCTGCCTGCCCATGGAGACTTCTCTTTGTCCCCTCCCTTCAGTCGCACGCAGGGCACACACTTATACATATGTACAGATGCGTCTACAGTACAGGTGCAAGCAAGTTTACTTAAACATAGGTGAACATACACAGACACGTATATGTATGTATAGTCAACACACCTTTATCCCAGTAAAATCCTAATAATTAAGACATAATTACCTCACTCTGGGGCTGTGTTAGTTTGTGTTTATTAATCAGTGATGCATCCACCCTTGTGGCAGTGTTTTTGAAATCGTGGATCCACAACCACTTTTCTTGACTGTGGGTGATTTCTAATTTGCGCCAGAGTCCTGTGATTAGTTCCTATTTGACACTGTGTTTTGATCAACGAGAAATAGCAAAGTTTACTGCGAGGTCATGGGGTGAAGCTTAGGAACCCTTTTGGCTGTCATTAGGGACATGCCAGATTAGGTCATTGTGAAAATGGCCTTTTTTTAACTCTAGACATTGTGTTTATATCTGGCATGTCACAAAATTGAGAAAAATGTCAGACACTGATTAATGTGACAGTCAAGGACATGTGAGACAAATATACAAAATACACTGCATCAGTCCTGTTACTAGACCAGCGTGTCACCCAGTGGAAAATTACTATTTAAGGGTTCCCTGAATCCGTCTGCCCTCTTTTTTAGCTGTTAGTTGCAAGTTCAATTTAGGCATAAATATGGGTCACTCTTCAAATATAACACAAAAGAATATCCTTTTTAGAATGTAGTGCATTTGTCCTTTTATCTCTGAGGCAGTGATGATTATTTTTTGGCCTCAAATGAACAAAACAGCAAAGCGTCATGTTATCAGTGACAGGAATTCTAAATCCATCTCTTGACAGACTTTATATTTGCACACACTTGAATGAGAATGATTGACAGGTCAGTCAAATTTTATTACAAGTCACACTGGATTTTTTAAAAGAAAACCTTTCCACAGGCGTCTGTATTTAAAGACTGATTGCTTTTATTCTGCATTCATATGTGGTATGGTATGATTTGGTAGGTGTGAAATCGCATCTTCTCCCAGAAAGACAGACAGACTATATTTGTGAACCATGGAGCCATGTCTGCAGCTGTGCCATCCCCACTTCCTGTGCCCCTGTCCCTCCCTCCCATTCCCAATGTGCATTTGCGGTAATGTCTACAAATTCTGAAATTTATGTCCCTGCTGGAAAACATGGTTTGCCGTTTATAGTCCTCCACAAAAAGAAATAAGGCCCGTCTCTCCTGATACAAGTCAAGGGACTGATGCAGACTCTATCAGATTTCTAAATACAGACCCCAACGATAAATCCTGGCTTGATTGGGTTTGAATTGGGTTAGCTCACTTGAATGCTATCTGCTTAACCCACAGCTGGCCTGTCTGCTCCGTGCAGACATTGAACCTAAATCAGTCACTTAGTGCTATCAAATGGAACAATGGTGGAGTGGAGAGAGCACTCAAGCTAGGGCTAGAAGCCAGGCTAGCACCATAACGCAACACAACAGACCAGAACAGAGTAGTATAGAGCAGACAGGCCCTCTAATGCTCTTTGCTTTTTGTGTCTCAGCAATGATGCTTCCGGAGAGCCATGGTGCATTGCATGAAATGGCATCACCCAAACCGAACACACAAACACCTTTTCAGGCTTTTGTCTAGTCTTGTCAACTGGATTTCACGTGCTAATTAGCGTAGGATGGTGGCATGGCTAACATCAAAAAAATCTATTTTCATGCAAGCCAAAATACATACACATGCACAGCACACCGGGGAATTTAAGCAGGTGTGTTTAACCAAAGTGACTTAGAGTACAGAGGCACAATCCACAGTGTTTCTATCACCACTGTACAGCTTGGCTTATAAAATCCTGGAGCGGGGCCATAATTGGGTCATAGGCACACTTCCTATGGCCAGTAGAGGACAAAAGGATGTTTTCTTACTCAGTTTTTTGCAACATTCGTGACTTTAAATGTTTGTGATTTCTTACTGAATCATGACCAAGCTGTGAGCTGTAAAGAGATCTATGATTTCTGCACACTCCCAGTTGCGCTTCTCCAAAAAGAAAAGAAAAAAAACATGCAGCAAATCAACATACACATGCTATCCAAACAGACTGATTGCTGCCTTGCAGAGGTGCTGATTACTTAAGAAATTCAAGTAATCAGTTTCCTCCAGTGTGGGCTGAGGCCAAGCTGGAGGCAAGGCACAGTTGAGGCGATTTCACTAATGAGCGTCTGAATTAGCATTGAAGAGTTGCATCCCGGCATTCCCACCTACCCCTCACACTCACACACACGCACCTTCTTTGAGTGTTCTTGGCTAGTCTTCTTTTTCTCTGCACTCGTGACTCTTTGACATTTTGACAATGAGTTCCTTTCTACTCATGGGGCTGTCTGGTTTGCAGTTTATGATATGTCTCTAATTACAAGTGGGGGTACCGGCTCCCACTGTTTTCACAGTGAAGTGCCTAGAGTTGTGTTTGGCTAACCGTTTATAAGTGTGGGGTGACATCGATACACCACTAAATTAAACCTCTCCTTCAGCTTGACCCTGCCACTCATGGCCCGCTGAATGAGTTTGCCTTTTTCCTTTTTCTGTATTTCTAGACGAATCATAATTACGCAGCCAATTAGGGGGTCACCTTGAAAAACTTGCTCCTCTTTTTGACTCTTACTATGTGTGTGTGTGGCTCAGTGTATGTGTGTGGATGAATTTTTCACTGAGCAGAGTCTGACGCTCTGCATTGAAGTTTAAATTATGATCCAGTGTACCACTTTAAGCATGCAGACATTAAAGAGAGCACTTCACTGATTTAGCATTCTATTACTATACCACTCTTGCACTCACAAAAGTTTAAAAATATGTATTAAGTATATAAATGTGTTAAATATGTATAAATGTTTATTTACCTTGTGTATAATTGTGTGCAACAATTATTTTACCCTTTTAGGGCCAACCTTTTAAGCATTGATTTGGACTTTATTTGAGCCGCATCTAAATCAGTGGTGAATTAGGATTTACCACTTTTAACTACAATGCATTAGATCTATGATCATTAGACATTCAAGCCCTGACACGCACATACTTTCAGAGAGGGTGAGAGCTTCCATGATCTTCACACATGGGTGACTTCGAGTTACATGACCTACATAACATGTTACACGCCCCGCTTGCTCCCCATGTCTCACCCTAATAGGGAAGGGCAGTGCATTACAGGTGTGTAAGCCCCCGATACATGCACATGTATACACAGAGATAAAGAGTCATGAACAAGCCTGCCACCCGGATTATACAACACACATAATCACAAACACAACCTGTCTCTTTACCTGCCACAGATCGTTCCCTATAGGATTCCTACACTGCTAGAGTAATGATGTACTGTACACCAGCGGTGCTTATCTGGTGGCTTCAGTCCTACATACATGCATTTCTGTTTTTTCTCTCCTCAAATCATGACTTGTGAATGCAGTACTATTGAAGTTCCCACTTTGAGGACCTGCACATTAGAGCTTACCCAGAAACCTTCAAAAGCACCAGCAAGGAAGAGTTTTACAACCCTGCTAACAGCTATACATTATTCTCTTCCTTCGTGTCTGTTGTTGATTAGGTGGCTGTTAATGACTATATCTGGACAGCAGAGGACCCTTTGTCAGGCTCTGCAGCTCCTAGTGATGAGCCCCATAGGGAAGGTGCACCCCTGCCACAGGGTGAGACCAGCACCCATGTGACCGTCTACACACTGTACCAGAGTGGGTTAAAGCAAAGATACAGGCACTTCCTCAGACAACCGGATGGGGCTATCATTGAGGTAGGTGAAAACGACACATTTATAATGCACATGTTTACAATACGCTTGAATATGGTGAAAAAAAAAATGTTGTTCTTACTTTTGATCATGAATAAAACAGCGTACTGATTGTTTATTGCATGTCTGTTCATCCTCAGGGAGGGCCCCCTCCTCTGCTGCTCTTTCTGAGGTTTCTTTCCCTGTTAAAGGTGTTTTTGTAGAGTTTTCTCTCTTTCCGCTCGAAAAATGTCGTTTCCAGCAGCATTTGCGGAATAAAACTGCCTTTTTACAGTCTGTCCACTACATAATCTAACTGCAAATTTAAGATTTGATGCCAAGGCTGCACAGTGCTCTAAATCTGTCAATTTAATATTTCATCTACAATGTATAAAATATTGGGGCTAACTGTGGAATACACAACATTTTGCATTGCCCAGAGTTGATATGCAAACATTTATGGATTATGGCAATTTATGTCAAAAAGACAGTGCTGCCAAGAGTTTGCAAACTTATACATAAAAGAAATCAATGAGGAATATGACAAAGTATTTTTGTTCTTTGTGATTCATATAACTGTACCATAAAAGGTGAGGTTTTAGATTAAAATCTGCACTGATTACATTTGAAACCAGTTTGTTCAGTTTTACCCTTACTTTTCCCATATTCCCTAACACTCTCAGTGAGAGTGAGAATAGGAAAGGACTGAAATGGATTCAGTACCAAGTTCAATTTGCCTTGAGAAAAAAAATCTTGACTTAGTTCAACATGTAAGTACAACTACTTTCTAACTCCTTACACAATTTTTGCAAACAAAAGCTTTTCCTCTGTCTCTTCTGCCTGGAACAACAATTACACATTTTATGGTAATATCTAAAGTCTAGGACATTGTGTTTAATGTTGAGCCCTGACTTATGACGACATTTGAAACAGGATAAAAAAAAAACACAACACGACATTACTTTTCCACCCTGTATTTATTGAACATCGTCCTGCAAGCACCTGCAAGAGAGGCAGGTCAGAAAAACTGCCTGAATCACAGATTGTCACCTAATTAAAAGCAGTGCTTTGTGACACCTGCTGCAGTCGCAAGAATGTATTCCTTTCCTCAATCATTCTGTCACTCCCCGAGCAACCTAGATCATCGCAACAAAATTAATATTTTGAAGTTTGAATGTCAAAAGAGTGAGAAAGGAGGCTGTTGGATACACTAACAATTAGCTCTGAGGCACTGTTGCGTTCTAATTGTTCTCAATCATAATATGAGTGATGGTGAGTTTGTGTGAGTAAAAACACGGCGTGGTTATCTATTACTGGTGTCACACTGTCTGTTTGTGTGTGTGTGAGTACACCCTCTAGTCTTGTGCATAGCAGATGAGACATCTGGGGGGATTGTTGATAGCCAAACACAGCACACAGCATCCAGACACACACACATTCACACACAAAATGTTATGGCATTCACAAAAACCTTCGACACTCACCCTTTCCATGAACACACAAATGCAGATGCTGACACAAATGTTCTATTCCTCTAACCTTGACAGACACAGCCTGAGCTTACTGTGAGAAACAGAATTCATCCCTGACATTTCTGCCATGAGAATTCCTTCCCACCCTGCCCAGTTGTTTTTTTTGTTTGTTTGTTTTAATTGTGGAAGGAAGTTTCATAGACCTTAAGTGAAAGATAGGTGTCACCGTCCTTGGAAAACACCCACATACACACACATACATTTCATAATCTTTCTGTTACTCTCTTTTCTCATACACACCGTGTCCCTTGGGTGTTGCTGTCTGTTCCTTGTAACTTCACAGGCAAGGACCTCCAGTAGCTAAAGATGCCGATGGCATCCTCTTTCACCCGCTGGTAGCGGGGAGCGATAACACCGATGTGCAGCGTCGCCGACAGAGCACTATGCCGTTCCCCTTCGCCTTGCAGCACAGACCCCCACTTTACATATTCAAAACTAATCCTCCCCTGAATATATAGACTGGTTTTATGTATAGAGCAAGATCTAAGAATCACCAAAGGGCATCCCCAGCACTTGGAGGAAAACTTGAGCTGATTTTATTAGTGCTTTATATAATTCTGGCAGTGATACACACACTGCGACACGGTACTATGTACAAACTGGCCTTCAGATGTAAGGTGACAGCTCCTCAGAGAGAAGAACAGCCAGGCAGGCACTTCTACAAAAATTAAATTGATAAAATATATAGAATGAAATAGAAAAAGGCCCGACTGTAAGATCCAGCGACCACAGTAATAAAAAGAATGCTCCCTCTGTTCCTCTGTTCTTACATTTATGATATTTTTTCCAATTTTATGGGTGTTCCTGTATGGGTTTATTAACTTATTCACTTATCAGAATAACACGAACAGCATGTTTTATGATGATGTGGTTGCACACCATGTTACTGGCAGCATTAGAAAAAAAAACCTTCAAATCAGGATGTGTACCATGTGCAATAGAAAATTATCTGCAGTATATCCTTTGCTTTTAATTGTCTATTTTGAAAACTTAGTGCAGATGACATTTCAAAAACAGTGACAAAAATATTGAACTTAATTATAGTGTGTACTGACGTGACTCTATTTTCTGTTCCAGTTAGTTAAAAGACTAATCCTGCTACTTAAGAAGTCTGTTTCCATTTACTGAGGAAATATTGACGGATAGCTCATTTCCTTTAAAGAGCTCTGTTTTCTCAGGCAGTGTCCTGGACACCAATGCCCCGGAGGACTTGTTCCACCCTAAGACTAACATGACCACAGCTCCAGGGGCAAGCAGCTTTGCATAATACCCACACATTTACACCCAAAATTTGTCTAAATGAACACCTTAATAAGGAAGTCCTGGAAGAAGAGCCCTGAGCTATAGACACTGTTAGACACCGTTTGGAAGGAACAACAGCTAGGTGTGTCCTGTTTGATTTACTGCAGAACAAGAGACTGAGCAAGAGTCACGAGGAACTAAATAATTCTGTTGTTTATTCAGCTATTATTGAAGCAGTTATGTTGACAGAAAGTTTTGTCTTCTTCTTTTTGTGTTGCATTAGGGATGCAACACAAAAAGAAGAAAAAAAAGCAGATGCAATAAGTAGGAATGGAGTGAAAGGAGTAAAGTTGAAGTTGTGGGTGTGCAGTAAAAAATATAACGATAATGAAGTCTTTATTGACTTGCATATTGAATTCTGTTTAAAGAAAGTTAATATTAATGATCCATCATATGCTCTCATTCAGTCTGTTGCCCAAGGCAGGTGTCTGTAATATTGACCATGTTGAAGGAGTCTTCTCGCTGAATCACAACAATACAAAAAGTTAAAGCTACGTTCCCATCAGTGTGCTCCAATAAAAGACATTAAAGGTAAAGTGAGGTGTAGCTTTTCAAACACTCATTACCTATAAACAGATGTTCCACAGCTGCCAACTCACAAAATGCACTGCTGACAACAACTGTTAGGGCCAAAATTATGCAGGGAAATGCATCTATATAACCTAGGACCTTCAGAGAAGGACTCATAACCACTCTGTCTGTAGAAACAAGATGGCTGATGAAGAAATTAATGCAGGCAAAGTCATTATCTTCCCTCCTAAAACCACAGTGGGTTTATGTCCCCCTGTGTCGTTTTTTCTCCGGGGCTAGCATTTAAGTGTCGATGGACTTATAAAAAGATAGGACAAGCCAACTGTGCTCCTTTTGTCTCCTTTCCTCCATATGGGAGGCAGCAGCATATGCAAGAACTGGCTCAGCTTCTGTAAAACTTCCATTAAAGATGCACAACTAAGGCTCTGCCAGCTTGAATATTACCTCTCTCCGCAAATTATTTATGGCTCGGAAAAAACGCTGATGATGAGCATCTCCAGCGACTTGTATAAATAAAAACACTTTTCTCTGCAATTTCAGCTGAGAGTTTTTTTTCTCCTCTCTTTTTTTGGGGAGGGGGAGCACGTAACTGTTTGTAGAAACAAAAGGTATGCAGTTTGTTCACACAGTGAGGTTTCGACTGTATAATATTTAGTTTGCTCACTACTCTGAGTAATGCGTTGTAAAATTAAGAGGGGATATTCTCTGTATAGGTTGCAAATTTTCACAATAACAGTGGTGAACACTGTTATTGTGAAAATCTAATAAATATGACGATGATAATAGTGCAGCAGAGCAATACAAAGCAAGGAAGAGCTTTCATCGTCGTGATATGCCATCAAATCTCTGTTGCTTTTTTTTCTTGCCTCCCCATGACTCAGCCTACTGCCAGTCTCCACATGACCATGAGTCTTTGCCGGACCAATATTGACCTAATTTAGCATGCAAGAGAATATGAAGAAGTTAACCTTTGGAAGAAACACCTTGCAGCAACATTAATTGACAAACTGCATCAATTCTCCCTCCTACCCCTCTTTTGTAATTACTCTGCCGCATGTTTGATTGCCGCTGCATAGCCGAGGACCTACGCTTCATTTGCCGTGAGGTCATCGGCAGCCCTCAGAAATATGAATTTGATTTATACAGGAAGTGAGTGTGCTCTGTATGCTGTGTGTGTATGTGTGTGTGTGTGTGGCTACAAGAGACACAGAGAAGGAGAGAGAGAGGGAATGTCCTTGGCTACGTACTATATGTTGCATGAGGAGATTAATGCCTCCCTGGCAGCCATATCTGCTTAGCAAGAGGACTCCTCCAAAGTACACCACATGCAATTATCTGGCAAGTTTATACTAGTTTTAGATAAAGAAGCACTTGGTGGAACATTTTTCCAGTTTTTTTTTTCTCCAATTGCTACTCTATCTGTGTAATTTACAACTTTAGAAAAGTGCCTGTCTACATTTTTAACGTGACTATTTGATGCTGCTGTTGTTGTGATACTTTCCGCTGATTATAATTTATGTAACAGTATAATAAATGTTATTTTCTCCCTATATATTTAGTATTTTGGGCAAATGTATGGTTTATCATTCTATAATGGCTTATACCCAGTGAGATTTAAGTTGTATTTCCCTTCACTGTGCATAAGTAGGCCAACCTAGAGTTGTGAGAGCTGTTTCCCCTCTGGGACAAGAGGTAGTGTGTCATATAAAGTCTCCATTTCTGCTTCTCCTCCAACTTCACTCTAAGCACCAGGACAGAAGTAGAGACTATGCATGACAACACTACTCGCAGGCCTGAAGGAAAATAGCAGTTCTCCTGCCAATCTCAGTCACTGTCATCCAAGTTCAACCTGTACTTTGTGATGCTTGATACATATGGCCTCGGGGATGCCTGAAACTGTTGGGTTTATCATTGTTACACTGTTCATTTTTTTGTGTTACCTTTCAGTCTATGTTGCCTGGCTGATTTAAGCATGCACTGCTGTTTATCTGAAGGTGATTGGTGACGTGGAGGGGGTTGACAATGCAACCAGGATGGTGCCATGCCCCAGTCAGAGCTCTGCCAATCAGAGGGAGGATAAGGGAGGTGCAAGCGCTTCACTCCAGCTACGGAAACGGAAGAAACTGTTTGGGCGTGAGTGTTACCTAGATGCTTCTTCTTACAAATACGTGTTATTATTGTCAAATATGTGTTTTTCACATGACGGGGAAATGTTCCATTATCTTATACAAATATATGTATAGGTTCATCAGGTGTTTTGTTGCCCTCAGGGTTCCATCGTGTTGAGCCAGTAGGGGGAAGCGGATGCGGCTCTAGTTTTGCACTGCAAGACCTCAATCAATGATATCAAATGAAAATGAAGATCTTTCGACCTTAAACTGATTACCATAATCTGACTTTAAAAGTCTGCAATATACTGTAGAAGTTGTTTCATTTTTGAATACTGGAATTGTTTCTGCTCTTTATATAGTTGTTAGATTCAAATATTAAAAACTCTGTTGATTAATTTCCCAGCTATAAGTAGTTTAGATTGTATTGCTGACTTGGAAATGCAGTATAATGTGTCTCATTAACAAATTTGAACAACTTGTTTCTACACGTCTACACGTACTGTATCATTTGTGTCATACAAAACAGAATTACAGTCAGAAATAACTTCCACGCCAATAGCTGACTAATACCAACCTCAGTGGTAGTACTGTAAGTTACAGTGTTTTGCTCTTCAAAACCTATACAAGTAAACACAAGTAGTGTATGCGAACTGATAAACTATCTGTGACCTAATAAACCTAATAAACACTTGAGCAACACTTCTAATGAATGCAGGTTGTTAAGTGACCCACACTGCCTCAACACAATGAAATATGAAGATTCCTAAAGTCACTAATCAGAACACGAGTGATAAAATATCAATATTGGCCTCACATTAAGCAGGATAATATTCAGGCCAGCTTGATTTGTATTGAATATGTGTCTGCTAGCCGGTGCTTAGTGTAATGAAGTGGCTCACAAATCAGGCCGTAATGGCCGCCTACTTACACATATTGCTTAATTAAAGGTTGTGAGCTTATTAGCATGTGTCTCTGGCACAGGGTGCAGGAAGATGGGGATCAGGACTGATGTCGTTGAGGGCTCGGCTTTAAAGGTTTTATAGCTAGCTAACCTATCATACTAAAGCCATAGCCCCCCTAAAATCGGATCTTAATAACCTGTCATTTTCATTGATGATGATTCTCCTTTATGGGCAGCCATTACAGATCAAGTTCTGGGTCGTGTTGAATGGCGATAGTGGTCATTTGTGCTCGTCATTATCAGGAACACACCTTACTTTGGCCTTGAAGTTGCTCCTCACCTCCATGTTTAAACCATCACAGTCTTGGCCCTGGGGCACGGTGCACAGTGCATATGGACACACACACATAACACATTTACTCTCACACACACCCTTAAGATCCATAGAGCTCTGATGGAGCAATATGCCGTCCCAGCCTAAAAGTCCCCATAAAAGGATTGAAAATGAGAAAAGAGAAAAATTACTGGATGACATTTTTTGTGGTTTATTGTCCATCTGCGATAGAAAATGACGAAAAGTACATTTTGACATAATTCTACAGAGAAATAATCAATGGTTAACCTTTAATATATGCAAATGCTCAACATTTGTTTATTTTGGTGCACCTTTAACATTGCCAACATAGACCAGTGGAGCATCCTGCCCTTCTGCCTGCCTTTGACACAAGCCAGAACCTATAGAGCTAATGCGCTCCAATTAGAGATCACTCCATTAACAGTGACAGTGCTACACCCCCAATTCAATCAGCCCCTTAATGAACATTAAGCAGAGACGCTGCCTTTCAGAGATGACAGGAAGCTCTTCTCTTTCTCCATTTGTCCTACCTTACTGCCGGGATCATTTAACTCAACTCTTCAGTTTGGTCTTTGCATACTTTGCCTGTTTTTATTTAATATGCAACACGATGTCGGTCTGAAATGCAGCTGAATAACATACAGACATATTCCACTGTTCTTTTTGTTTTAATATGTTACTCTTTTATATAAATCTGTAAAACTGATGAATTGCTCTTGTTTCACCTCCTGCTGTCTCTCGTGATGTTTTCTGAGAGAATCATCACCTTTTCTATTCATCAAAACAACGCCTGGTGTAGTATTTTTTTCCAACTTGGGGCAAAGAGTGCAGATGCAGAGGGGGCAAAGGTATTACAATGGTTCAAATATTTGATTGTTAATGACAAACACCCATCTCACCACAATTTAAATTTCAAATTGATCCCTGGGAGCAATTATTTCTGAGGGAGAGAAACATGCCGCTAGGTCTCTGCTCCACACATTTGCTGATTTAAGTTAAAAGAAAACCTTTTTGCAGTGCTATCATAAGGGAGCTGCAACTTTTTGAAGTAAGTGCCTGCATCTGCTTAGAGCCAACCCAACCTGGGGATGTTGCTGGAGAGTGAGAAAAGAGTGGAAAAATAAAACATAAAAAGAAAAAAATAACACTTTGTCTAATTCTATATTTATGTAGCCCTCAGCTTGAGGTATTCACATAAAACAGTTTGTATTCAGAAGTGCTGCGGTGATCGTTATGCTGCACGTTGAGATCGGCAACTCTTCGGGCACGGTTGGCGGGTGCGGCTCAGCCTGATTCATTTGAATTAAAGTTGCTCAACTAAATAAAAGGGATTCAAATTCCCCCTTCTGCTGCTGTTTTTCCTTCTTCTTTCCAAACCTTCTCTGATTGTTTTTTAAGGCAATCACTAAAGCAATTCTTTTGATGAAGAATTTTGTCCATTTACTGTCTTTGCATACATGTCTGTGTTTTCTATTTACACAGGTTCATTTAATTCACGTGTTTGATGTTGAAATATAATTATGCTTTGTAAAAAGAGAAAGAACTTTCTGTTCTGATTTTTTGATCAGAGAAAACCTACAAACCTTAAGGATATCTGGGGGCACTGGGAGCACCTATAATAAAAAAAATGTTGAAAATGTGTAATCTTAAATATTACATCCAAATTAATCATTTAAATTTCAACTTCTTTGTATACTTTCGCACACATTCCTTAAAAATTAATAAGAAGGTCATTTTTTTATAATTGATTGATCATTATGATTAAAATAAAAGCATGATCCAAGTCTCCTTTTTATTTTCCATCTTTTATTTTTAGGATAGTGTTGAAAGAACACCTGCCTCAGCTTTAACAGTATGGTAGTCTACCACTTTGTGATAAATTTTAGTCGGTCCTAAAAATGTGGAACCTGCAAAACCAGTACGGTAGTGGTATTTTATGGCACTGCATCAAAACAGTAATATGCAAAACAGATTTACATTCCAGACCTTTATCAGGTTTTTATGCCCAAGCTGTATTCTTGTCCACTGACCCCAAACGTGATTTCCTGGTGCTTAAGCTGTGGAAAACACACACGGATGGGGTGTGTGACGATGTCAACATCGTGCCATATTTCTGTGGCATCTGGGTAGATCATGTGCCTCCCTACACACATATTTATTTATTTTTCCTTTTCCAGAACAGTGTCAGGGAGGCAGATGTCCTGCTCACAGGAAAAATAATTTGCGGTGAAAAAAATGGAGGGGAGGCGAAGGGAGAAATATATGAATATGCAAATCTTGTCACAGTGTGGAACCTTGTAATGAGTGGGAAATGTTGTTGCCATCTTTTATTATGCAGAGGTCATTGCTTAATGCCAGGCAGCTGGGCCCAGCTTCTTCTCTCTGAGCTCCCCCCAACCTCTCCTGTCATCTCACAGCAACTTGAACCAAACTACAGCCTGGCACCACATAGTTCACAGACGCACAAGCATGCACATGCAGACGCACAAATCCACAGCACCTGCTTATTGCAGTTGTTGAAAGAAAACCTTGTAGATTTACTTTTCTTTTTCATCACTTCACTGAAGGGATTACAACAATTCTTGAAAGTGTTGAGCTTTTAAGACAGACTTACTGAATAAATAAAAATGTTATAATGCTGTTCATTGTGTGCTTTTGCTCTAATCTCAGTGTAGACTATCATCGCACGTGTCATACAGTCACAGAATATTTAATTTGTACAATTGCATCTTAAAATGTTCAGACCCCTTCACTATTTTCCTTTTTTTTTTTGCATTAATTTAAAACATTTTTCACATCAATTCACACTTAATAACATATTATAACAGAGTGAAAACATGTTTTAGGATTTTTCCCCAATATATTAAATATCCAACACTGAAAACGCTCCTTCACATTAGCAAAAATACAGGGCAAGTAGGTCCTTGGTCAGAGTAGTGACAAGGGATGCAATGATCACTAACAGAGTTTTAGATGTCATCTGCATTATAAAATGACTTTAATGAAGATATTGTAAGTGAAGGTGCATATAAGAACCTGCTTGGTGTTTACCAAACTCTATTTAAAAGACTCCAAGAGCATGAGAAAAATAATATTCTAATGAGTCAGAAACTTTTGGACAGAACTTTAAGCAACCTGTCTCACAAACCCGAGGCATTGCTCTTTTTTCTGGTTAATACAGTGAAGCATGGTGGTGGCAGCATCATAACATAGAGTCCCTCTCAGCAGCAGGGACAAGGAAACTTTTCAAAATGTAAGGGAGTTTGAATTCAGCCAAATAAAGGAAGGCTAACATAGTGTATGTAATGACAAAAAGTAATTTTTTCAAATTAAAAAATAAAGTTACAATGAAGCAAGGTGTCTAAAAAGTAAAGGGGTCTAAACACTCTCTGTAGACTGTACTTGTGTATTACATGTTTCATTTGTGCAAGTATTTGCATACAGAAACTCTGTTCTCAGAAAATGCAGACAAGATGAAAAATGGGACTCGTATCAGTCCACCAGATAGACCAAGTATGTATCGTGTAGGAGCATTTAGCTGTTTTGAGTTGAAAGTTTAAAAGTGGCTAGTTGTTGTTGTTCCTTGCGTTCCTTTTGATCAACCCATCCGTGTTCTGTAGATTGCTGAGACAGCTCGCTGCTGTTCTGTCTCCTCTCGCAACAGCTTTCCTGAAATTTCCGCTGGCGTCTGCCCGACATTGAGCTATGGGGCTAATCATTAGGTAAACCCATCTCCCTCTCTCTCATGCACTCTTCAAATAATCCTGGGTTTGAATGTTAAAAATGCAATGAACTTCACGGTTCATTGTGTCTGACATTGCTTAATTAATGGGTGCATTTAAAGTACATAGGGCCCTGGTAATTGATTTATATGCATGATTTGCACATACAGCTGTTGGTTCCTGTAGGAGACTCATCACTCAAAAAGTGGCTGTGCTGATGATAGGCTGGGTAGGTAATATCAGGAATTTCTGTTGGCCAATCCAGCCTTGGGAGAGTAAGACCAATTTATATGTGTGCATATTTTCCTCCAAGATTAGGAAGTACTTAAAAATTTTGACTTGGACATTTTAATATCTTGTTATTTTCCATGAAACCCTTTTAAAGACTGAGCCTTTGCCCAGAAATCTTTTTAATATTGAAACCTTTTGCCTCCTGTAACATAATTGGATAAAATGATAAAATATGGTTGAGGGACTTTATTTTCACTTGGCTATGCCTGACTATGTGGTTGGACCCTGATATTTCTGTGCCACACAGAGCACCTCCAACATAATCTCTGGCTTGACTGTTCCTCACTATCAGCCTGTCCTGCTTGTCTTGAACCCTTTTGCATAGAAAGTCATAGTTACTGCACCTGCAAGTGAAAACCTGGACATGGAGATCAGCAAAATAATGCTGAGGCAGTTTTTGGCAGTCAGTGAGCTAAGGAGAACATCGAAGTTCAAACATATTGGTTTATGCTCAGAAGAGCAACAATATGTGTAGGTGTTGCTATATGCAAAACACTGGAGAGCCCAGTAGTGGTGAAGTTGCTGCCGTACCAAATATCGATCATGTATGTGTAGTGTGAGGTTATTGTGGTGCAGATTGTTGTGGCTGAACTTCCTAAGACATGATCTGTTAATTAATAAAATTTCAAAAGGAAAGTGTAAAAAAAAATCTGTCTATTTTTTCATTTTTTGGATTGAATAGTTTCAATATTAGGTGATGGCCAATTTTGTTCAAAATGGAACTATGATATATTTTTCTAAAGCAGAAACTTTGTCAAGTATCAAGTACGGACGGAAAAAAGCAACATAAAGAAAAAATAATTATATTTTAGTAATTGCCACGTTAAAGGGTCAGTTCACCTAAGTTAAATAAAAATATAGATTTGTTGGTTTGTAGTTTTTTTTTATTTTTACAGTACCAACAATATTGTGCCAAAGAAATTCATTATAAACACAATGTACAATTGGAATGATGACATTTTACTGTCAGAGCCTTGGGGGTGGGGTTAGAGGCAGGTATCTAATACTTATTGCAAATAAAATCAAACTGAACCGCACCACTATAGATATAAGGGGAAATATGTTTTTTTTTGTAATTCATTTATTTATTTGAAGTTTAGGTGAAAATATGATTTAAAACATCATTCTTGACCATTACAGTGCGAACATATTGTCCAAAGCTCCTTTTTTATTTATGCTGAAGCGTAACCTTTGCAGCATTAGCGCTTAGCCTTCATTGACTCTGGCCTTTATGGTTAGTCCAAGCATAACCAGTGTGGTTCTAATTATTGTTTTCTGTGGAGATCTGGAGGTCGCTGGCCCCTAACCATTATTTGGTTTTGGACAGACCCTCTGTGGAACTCAGATCAATCTCTCACCTAGAGAACATTCAAGCATATTTCTATCACCATCATATTGATTTTTCCATGAGCAGGCCGTTGTTGTGTGCGTGTGTGAAGTGTTTTTTCACACACAGCGCATAGGGGATGCAGCCTGCAGCGTGTGCAAACACACACACACCTGCATTCACTGTACATGGGCTGACATGAACCAACAGACTCACACACGCACACGCACACACACACACACACACACACACACACACACACACACACACACACACACACACACACACACACACAGGTGCGCACACGTGTCCGCACACATACTGTACTTGTTCATTTATTCATTTCCGTAGACACCCTTTGGCATTTCTGTGAGTAAAATGCACGCATCGGCATATTTAGTGGCTTTAGATCTCAAACACACCACACACACACACACACACTCGAACACACACACATACACTCCTTGTTAAAGCAGACACCAAGTGAACCATGTCCTCTCTGGGGCCAGGTGTCTCGCTTTCTTTATTACACACACTAATCAATACAGACTGGCCTGGTGTTGAGGCCTGCCATCTTTTCATCTTTCCTCTGCGGCTTTCTCGCCCCCCTCCTCACCCCTCCCTCCCCCACCGTCCATCATTCTTCTATCCCTCCTTCCATCCCTCCTCTGCCCCTCCACACACCTGAATTCCATCCATCCAGCCGTCCAGCCGCGCATCCATCATCCTCATCCCTTCATCTTCATCTGCCCCAACCATCACTCCATCCATACCATTGTCTTGGTCCCTGGCATCCCTTTGATTCAGAGAGAAAAGAGAGACAACTAGAGTGAGAGAGGTGGCGTGAGAATGTGTATGGAGGTGTGTGTGTGTGAGAGAGGAGGGGTTGTGGAGAAGGGTGGGGTGGCAGCATTATTGTCATCTATAACATGGCCGGACAGGGGAGGGTGATTTGGATTTAAATAATGTATTAGTTTTTCAGAGCTACCATCCACAATGCCTCACAATGCTATGAAACATAATAACTTAAAGGTATGCACTAGTGTGTGTGTGTGTGTGTGTGTGTGTGTGTGTGTGTGTGTGTGTGTGTGTGTATGTGTGTGTGTGTGTGTGTGAAGGTGAAAGAAAGCAAGGCAGAGGCAAAGGATTCAAAATTGCATGTCTTCTAGATGCAAATTGAATTGCGTGTAAAATGGCTTGATGCAGACTGATCAGGTCAAATTGTATTCCTGCTGTTGATCAGCAATAAAAAGAGTCTTTTATTGTTCACGTGTGTTACAAACACAGAGAGTCGGGCTGCAGAGCGGAATTGGAGCTGAGGGCTTTGGCATCGGTGCTTTGAGACAAAAGACATGGCTGGGCCAAGCAGGAGGGGGGGAATAAAAGCTGGAATTTGTCAAAAGCCAATAATCATTCTGGTGGAGGAGAGGAGTACTATATCAGAGTGCCGAATCAATATCACATTACTTTGAGTATGGGAGTATATACAAGACTCATCAAATTGATTATTTTTGATTCTACAATGGCAGTTTCATTTGCAGGGGCCCTCGACAACAACTACTGTTCAATTACTGGAGCTGTGTGAATTGCGAAAAAAAAAAAGAAATACAGCAAGACAAATGGATATTTATTTGACTAAAATAAAGCCTTGCCTGGAATAGAAATGAGGAATGGTATGTCACAGTCAAGGTCTGGTTAAAAGATGACTTGTTTCATCAGACATTGAAATTTCATGAATATATTTTCCAAGGGCCAGGGAAAAACAGAATTCATCATGAAGTTTGTATACAGGCCATAATGTCACAGCAAAGATTAGTCAATTTCCTAAGGTATTGTGTCATTGTTAAGCATATGCCTCGCCTGACTTGGTTACAGAGTGTGATGGTTGCAGGCTGGTGCTAGGGTTATGTTGTTTGACAAAAGTGTAGCTTGGGCCTGTTTTGAAATTATTTAGACCCATAATTAAAACAATAGTACATAAATTTAATGGCATTGGCAGTAGCATCTTGCTGTAAATCGTATAAAATGTAGTGTATACCTATATTAATCTAAGCAGAGAGCGAGCCAAGCAACAAAATGAACAAACAAGCAAACAAAAAATCACCATAAAAAGCTGTTTCGCCCTGAATCCGAACAGCTACTGCTCAGTTTGGACTGAAGTTCATGCCTAAAAAGTCCAACTGTTGCTAACAACGACTTCCACCAATGAAGTCCTTCTCCTAATGGCTCTAAGTCTTCAATATGGGCCCATCAGGAGAGACAAGGCACAGCGGCTCCTTGGATGATTAAAAAGTCATTTCCTTAACTGTCCTCCCAGGATTTGTGGGCTTTTTTGTAAGAAAACATTAAATTGGTCCAATCAAGCATAAACGTCTCCTGCTTGTGGTGTAATTTGTACTGCTGTTCGCGTGGTGGGCGCTTATTTGTCATCCTTTTCCTTTGGCGCTTTTCCCAACCGCCTTGATCAACAATTAATGGGTGAAATTGCTTCCCTGTTACTTATGGCTGTGGAGACAGATGCGGCAATGCAAATAAATAAATAAATAAATAAAAGGAGAAAAGGGAGTTTAATTGAACAACAGAAATGAGTTAAGATTTATTCAACTTCATTCATACACTACTGAAATCCTTTCTGCTTGTCCTTTTACTTTTTTTCTAATAGTTTTACAGCATGCAGCATAATAAGTTCCTATTATTTGAGAAACACAGTATCAAAACAACAGTCCAGTTTTTCTTTCCAGTCCACAATATTCTGTTCCTCTACCTCTCTGCTCTTCTATGTCTCTCTCCCCGACTCTGTTCTTTTACACAATGACCTTTAGTGCTCTTTTCTTCATTGCAGGGACAGGCCGGGGCCTGGCATCTGATAGAATCAATATTCTATTATGATAGTGCGTGGAGCGTGTGGGGCTTTACAACTCTGCTGTAATAGTCTCTCTATTTCATCCCGTGGCAGCCATGGCCTGAGGGATCATCCAGGCTTCTCCAGGCTCTATGCTCCTAGCATCGCCCCATTTCCATTAACGTTGCAGACCTCTGCCTACCAGGGGACAATCAGTGTGACCGATGGATGGGGTTGAGAAAGAGTCCAAGCCGGGTGCAATGTGTGTCAATAGACTGTGTAATAGCCAGGCCTGGGTGAAATGTTAGTTAAATGGCTTTCCAGTTTTAAAAGAACCAAGAGGGATATTTCTGCTATTTCTCTTATTTTATCTCTGTGCTTTTTCACCATTAAATCTCCCTGGAGGTGAAAATCACACAAAATCAATATATTTGAAAACATTATATGAGTGATACTGATGATAATGTTATCTGACTGGAAATTTTGAGATGAAAAGCAAAATGATCCTGTCCTGATCTCAGCGTGTCGACCATATTAAAAGGAAAAACTCTTGATTTGGACCTCAGCACCAGGCTACCACTGCACCACACTCCAGCATGTAAAACAGTTGTTGATTGGAGCAGTCCTGGGTTGCACTGCACCAGGGAGGGAGTGCGAAAGTGAAATGTTAAGCTATTAGAGATCATGACACCAGGCAGACCCCCATAAAAGATTCATGCCATTCACAGCTGCCTGCTCGAATAATTAACTAATGTGAGTATTTTACTCAGCCAAACGCAGTTATGGTTTAAAAATCCTTGCATTTAAATGTCATTTGGGCATGGAGTTTTGATGTGAATTTTTAATCTCAGACAATAAACATTATGAGGTTAACAGGGCATTCGGGGTTATCCTGAGAGACTTCTATCAAACCTCCGTTGGAATCCATTTTGGTCTGAAATGTCAGGATTAGTTGTAAAATGCATTACAGTTACTCTCTGTGTGAAGCGGTTGGAATACATAATATTTGTAAAGTCACGAAAGTCAAGAGCAGACTCTTTAAAACTTATGATCAGTGCGGAAGTGCCCTTTGCAGTCATTTTAGACGTCCTACCACTCAGATCTTTTGAAGAATACCTGTAGTTTGTCTCCTCATACTCCTTCAGTCCCATTAACTCCTGATGTATGTCTTTCTTTCCTGAGGAAGAGTTGTCCCTGACAGCATACATGTTCCTCATTCCCCCAAACTCCGCCCCCACCTCTCCGTTTGATTGAGAGTTGGGTGACTGGAGGTGCGTGATGAGGCCCCACTCGTCTCATATTCATCATGATGTAACCGTGAGCAACCCGGATCTAAATTACCTTCGTCTGGCATCATTCCAGCACATGCTATAAATGAGGTAATCGTCCTTGACTATAAAATTTGCATTTTCAAGACTTAATTGCTATCATTACATTTTTTGCGTAATTCTATTAATTTAACAGAATGGGGGATCAGAGGCTTTTTTATGGTTATAATTTGCAGTAAAACAATGCATTCTCAAAGTAGAAAAAGTCTTGAGTGGGAAAAGGATGAGCGGAGCATCAGGACCACTCTGGCCTCTCATCATGAATTTCCATTACCCCTTTGCATTTAAAAAGGAGATTTGAAAAAAAAAAATCCAACAGTTACTTACAAAAAACTTCCACTAACATTCTGTCAGACACAAGGATGTGTGTTTGTGTAGGCCAGAATGAAAAGCTCTCTGGGGTTGAAAACAGGAAATGCATCAATTATATTCCATCATCACATTGTGTGGGCTAACTGAAGCTTGTGTCTTAATGATGTCAGGCTGGGCTCTATTTTTCACCACGCTTTTTTAATATTGCCTGCCTCTTTTGTGCATATATGTACATGATGTCAGCTGTGCTCAGTAGTGCCGTCCCCAAATAGTATGGTGGAGAGCACGGCGGATGACACGGAACAACGGAGCCATCAACTCCCATTTATGCTTCCTGCAGTGACCTTGCCACAGACGTCTAGGAGGTTCAGAAGTGCGCCAAGCTAAGTGCCAGCAACATTCTGCAACCCGCTGCACTTCCTCGCACTCTGCTGACCTTAAAAGTGTGGCCTCAATTTGGGCGAAGGCTGAAAACACATACAAGCGTTCCGCTCCTCTTTCTCTTTTCCACTTCTGTTGCAGTGCCCGACTTTTATTGGATGGCAATTGTTCACAAATTTTGATCTCAACAAAGTGGATGTAGATTTAATGCATGCCCTGCAAGTCGACCAGCAGCTTTCTTTCATTGGTGTTTCCTCCTTTGGCAGATTAGGCGAAGAAATAGCAACACTGACAGGAACTAAAAAGATGTCATACCTATTTTATATTTGCCTTTCTTCACAAACACTTCAGGTTGACACTTGACATAATCAACTTTAATTTGAATCATCTATAGTTTAGATTAAGCCTGTAGTAACATTATGACTAAGACTATTATTGTTATTCCTCCAGCTTATAGAAAATGTGAGCATGTTCCACAGCTTCAGTGATCATAAATATTGGGCTGACAATGAATAAATTTTATATATGTAACTCCTCAAAATGCACCAGCAGCTTAAAAAATTCCCCCTAATGCATCTCATGGCTCTCTATCTTCAGTGTGCAACCACTTGACAACACTGCAGCCAAAAGAATAAGCAGTGGGATAAGGAAGAATGAAACTTTTCAGAGCTTTACCTCTAATGTGTCTCCCAAAACCAACTGGCTTTAAATCCAGGTGCACAGTATTACTCTCCTACATGGCAAGAAATAGAGCTAAAGACATTTAAGCATTTATTTTATGCTCAAATCCGGTGTGATTTACAGTGCATGCTTAGAATTTAATAAAAATTGAATATCAATCGTCTGAATTAAGAGCAAAGGTCAGTGTTTTGGACTATCCAGTATGTACAGCATGTTGCTGCTCCAGACCAAAACAATCGATATGTGTAAAAATGGACAACAGTTTCCTAAAGCGATACAGTAGGAGGCTCTGGTGCTCCTTTATTCTCCCTCTCCTTTTCTTCTCTATCTCCCCCCTGTGCCGCTCATACTGACTTCCGCTGACACTGACCAGGTGGCGTCGTCACTGTGGGTTTCCATGGAGCCTTCAAACAGGAAGCAGGTAAGGCCTGACACGCCAGCCTTGATGCTTAACGTAGCGGTGAAGAAACACTGAGCTTTGTTTTGACCATGTCAAGCTACATCAGCTCAAGCTCCGGTGTAAGGCACAGGAGGCTGTTTTACTTCTATGAGTCTCTGTATCAGCATCTGGAGTGCGAGCGTGTGTTGTGTCTTCATCGCAAATGTAATTGGAAGAAGCTGTCAGGTGTGTATGCACTGGTGGTCATCAGAGCACTCCTGACAGGAGCACTTTAGTGCTTGTGTGTATATGAAAGAGAGGAGGGTTGACTCACCTCTGGACAATGCTTCATGCCTGACTTACGGTTAAGAGCCAAAAATATTGAGTCATACATGATTCTATAGTAAACTTAAAACAGAGGCAGTATATACACAACACAGTGTGTATTTATAGTTATATACATATATATTGGTCGATATATAATTGAGGGACTTTTGAAGTTCATAGGATATATCGTACATATATTTTATTAAAAGTTTAAAAAAACTAATGTTTTTTATATTCATTCTGATCATGTCTTTACAAATTCCATAATTAGTTATTATGGAAACAATCATGTATTAAAAAAAAATTACTGGACATTACTAAAATGTCAACTAAATAACTGTCTGAATTTAACAACAACCACCTTCTAATCAGCTAAACAATAATAAAATGACCTTATTCCAAAATAGTTTTGATTGTGTTCTTTTTATTAAGTTGAGATAATCATGACAGATATTTCTTTTTTGGCAATATATCAAATTTTATATGGAAAATAACAAATCGTATCTGTGTCTGAGAAATCAGTTTTCAACTAAGTTACTCATTACAAAAACACCTCTCTGGGAGGTGTGATAATTCCAAGTCATATGACCTGCTCCACATGATGTCATTTCCTCCTGAAGAAAAGACTGGCAAGACTCCAAGGCTTTCTGAGTTATTTAATATAAAGTAGTGTGTGAGTCAAGTGTGGATTTATCGCATGTCAACAGGTTTACTACAATATCTTTATAAATAGCTTTCAATCTCAATTTTACTCAATTGTATATATAATATTTAGAAGAATCTTTCTCTAAAAATGCCACGTGGTGTTTGGTTATAGGCAGTCATGTTGATTTTAAGCCTGAAAACAGCAAAAATGTCAACTATGATACCTGTCATGTTACAAAAAGTCCCACAATTCTATGCTGACCCATATAATACTTATAATAAGGATTTATTTCGATTTAGTTATGTAGCTTTACAGACTGTTAACAAAATGTTACGCAACATACTCCTTAGCTGAAGCCACGAGGCATTAGTGGATCCCACACTGTGTTTGAGTTTGAGTTTAAAATTCTCAATCGGGCGTTGAGAGGTACAAATTTTCACGACCACTCTGATAATCTCCATCTATCAGCACACTAAGCTTGCTGTAGTGAAAGTCAACATTTTTCAATAAAGGCTCAACACGCCCCATTCTGTACAGTGATACATGGAGGGCAGACACATTAGTCACTTCACGTCTGTGGTCTATTCAGACTGCTCACTCAAGATTAATTCTCCAAACAGCAGAGACTGAGAAACCTTGAGTCAATACAAGCAGAACAGCAAAGTGTTTTGATAGTCACTGTTCAAAAGCTGAATTGAAGCCAAGAAAGAAAAAGAAAAAAAACGAGGAATAGTAAAATCATTTAAAAAGTAGTTCTACTCTCCTTCTCCCTTGCAACTTCACCATTACTGTCAAGCTTACTCTTGAGAAAAACACCTACTGTATTAAAATGTGAAGGTAGGTGAAAAATTAGTAAACATGTTCAGACTTTTGAAAGCTTAAAATGAAATTTGTTGAAATGCTTTATGAGTTTTGATAATGCCAAAATCAAGAGCTCATTTAACTCGGTGAAAGCCCGGCTTCTTGCAAGCTGAAACAAAGGGGCATTTCGTTGATAAAGTACTGTACTTGACATTCATCTGTTGTGCAAATTAACATTTAATAGCCATACACATTTGAATATGTTCTTTCTTGACACAGTGAGAAACCCACAACGTCAACTGCATACACACGGCTGAGGAGGACGAGAGATGGGTTTTGGCCGCGAGCGCTTTTTGCCCACCACAAGCAACATTAATTGTTTCACAAAAGCTAACTGCGGTGCCCATTTTTCAACATTGTTTCTTGTTTTCGTTCCTCCTGTAAACAACTCTTGCCTCACAATTTGTTCATCATAACCCGACACTGGATGGCAGAAAAGAAAAAAAAACAACACAAAAAAATACTACATTTTTTTGTGCCCGGGAGTAACGACCTTGAAAAAAGCCTAAATAAAATGGACCAGTGGGAGGATGATGAAGGCAGACAACGATGGTGCATTTGTCAGATTTCTGAATAAAAGAGATGCTTGTTGAGTTATTGTTGCACAGATGACCAGCAGAGACTGCCAACGTGTCTCTCTGTTATGCGGCATATAATATCATACACTTTCTCCATCCAAGTCACTGAAACCATGTGTAGGAGACACACAAACACAGGCTATTAAATTCTCAACATACAAACACATCCACACACTTTCTATAGAGTCTGTTATACCATAACTGGCAACCCCTGTTACTTGGCACCACCTCCCCCGCTTCGGCTCAACAGCGTGACACCATCTGTCTACTGGGGTGCTGTTTGTTTGGTGCTGCTTGACTTCAGGTTGAGAGGAATCCACTGTAGCACTCCTCAGGTGGTACACACAGTGTTTTAGAGGAGTTGTCATGAAGCGTGCAAATGTAGCAATAAGCCAACGTGATATTATCAAGAGTTTCTGCTTTGGTCTACAAGAGCAAAGAAGAGGCCTTGAGTGTTGTATCAGTGTGTTTCTGCAGAACTGATAGCCCTCTTCCCCAGGTGTGACAGACGTGACAGCAGAGTCAGAACAGTATTTAGCACCTGGAGGTCAGGTAGAGTTAGACTCTGTAAAACCTTCCTCCTGGTCAGGATCAGGTGCTCATGTTTGCGGATGTGCGATGTGGAAACCCTGATATCAGCCCTGACCCTGTGTGTGAAGTGTTTATGTATGTGTGTGGGGGCATCTCCTTCTGATTGAGACTGATGTGTGCCGATTGGTTGCCAGGCTGTGCTCAGCGGCGGCTTGGCAGTGTCAGGTGAAATTAGCAGCCGTCAATGAAAGACCCTCAGACCTGGGGGATTCATTAGGGACAATCTCCCCCGTTTCGATGCACTGACAGCCCTTCACACTTCCACCCTTGACTCACGTACACACTGTACACACTGTACACACACTCCATCCCTGTCTGATCCAAATAATGACTCCCAGCGAAAAGTCTCACCAAGTCCAAAGGAGTGTATATTCATGCGTGTGTGTGTTCATCAGTGCATGTGCATGTGTCCTGGCCCACTCTGTCTTTCCCTGTGCGAATGTGTGATGCTTCAGGGCCGTTTCAGCAAACACCACACCGACTACAAAACATCATTCACAAGTATCTGCCTCTACAATCCAACAAGCTTGCTGTCTCTTCCAATAAAACAACACCAGAGCTGGATCAGTTGTGATGGTGATTGCGAGGAATGTGTCAATTTTTCAACATGTTATATTGTACTACTTTATACTGATTTGACATTGTGAGGTACACTATACCCAAACTGCCAAAAAAAAAGACTTTCTTTCTCGCATGGTGTCTAGGCATTGGTTTAAGCTCGTTGTACCTATGACTTCTGACACCACACCAAACTATCAGCATGGCTAGACAGCAGTAGGTGAGAAAAAATTAAATGAGACAAGCAGGGTAAAAAAGGGAAATATCTCACCTTCTTGCTGGGAGATGGATGAGCGCATCATTGCCACCTTCACATATGTCTGTTAAATATCTTGCTAGAATCAGTAAGTGAGGGCTGCACAGTGGTGTAGTGGTTAGCACTTTCACCTTGCAGCGAGAAGATCCCTGGTTCACGTCCCGGCTTTCCCCGGATCTTTCTGCAAGGAGTTTGCATGTTCTCCCTGTGCATGCGTGGGTTTTCTCTGGGTTCTCTGGCTTCCTCCCACAATCCAAAAATATGCTGAGGTTAACTGGTGATTCTAAATTGCCCGTATGCGAGTGGGATTGTTTGTCTGTATATGTAGCCCTGCGACAGACTGGCGACCTGTCCAGGGTGTCCCCTGCCTTTGCCCAAGTCAGCTGGGATAGACTCCAGCCCCCCCATGACCCTAATGAGGATTAAGTGGTGTATAGATGATGGATGGATGGAATCAGCAAGCGGTCAGTTTGGTCGAAGGTAACAAACGTCCACCTACAAGCACCTCTAAAGCTCACTATTTTGCAGCCTTTTTTTTTATTCTTACGTATTTTTAGACATTTCAAGACTAGTTTCCCCTGAATTCTTTCTTTGTGGTAACCAAAGCAAACCATTTCCTAGCTATATACCTCATATGTAACAGATAAATGATAGTAGTAATAAAGTTCTCATCTAACTCTTGGAGGGAAAAATATTACATGCATCTCCTAAATGTTGAACTATTTTTTAAGTCACTAAAACTTAAAATGTCGTATCATTGACCTAAAGTACATTATAATGTTGATCATGGCCTTGAGGAACACTTTGTCCTGAATCAGCACAACTTTACAAAGTCTGTGGTCATATTTATAAACAATGTTTTGCATGAAGATGCTAAACACTGTCTATTGGAAACCACTTTGGGTCAACATGTATTACTTCAAATGTCCTATATAATGATGACTCAACTTGACTAAAAAGAGCGTGTTCATTGAAAGTGCTCAATGTGAATCATTTGCAAATAAAGAACATGAAAATCATAAACAATGCATGCTTAAGAGGCTGGTTAGACCATTAGACCACCATTATAACTCAATAATGAAGATCTTTAATTTTTGTTTTCTTCTTCTTGATCTTTCCAGAACACAAAGCAGTACCAGAGAGGAGGACATGGATGTACTTAACAGTCAAGTCAGATCAGCAGGTCAGAGAAAATTTGTTAGTTTGAAATGTGTAAACCACAGTGTCCCCATTCAGCTTGTAAGTGACATGGGGTACATACAAAACCCGCATGTTTTAAAACTCAAAATTGCACCCAGTTGGCAAAGAAAAAGAAATTAACTTGAACTGGTTCATTTTAATCTTTATGTAGCTCCTGTTAAGTGTGAACTTTTCCCACATTGGCATTACATGCAGATTCACCACACAGCCATACTTTTAAAACCATATGCCTCATATTGTGTAGTTCCCCCTAAGTAGATAAAACAGCCCTGAGCCATCAGGGCATGGATGGACCCCTTGGGGTCTCCTTTTGTGTCCCCCACTAGGACACTGGCAGCAGATCCTCTGGGACCTCTGGTTTATGGGATGGGATCTCTATGGACAGGGCCGGTTTTGGTGCATCCCACAGATGCTTGATCTGATGGGATCTGGGGATTTCTGAGGCTGGTTTTGGGCTCTTTGACTTGTGCAGTTTTTGCGATGATCTAAAACAGTGCTTAGGTAGGTGGTAAATGACAGCAGCTCAACACTGCATTGTAACAAATGATCAGTGTTAAATGTTTAATGTTGTGGTTAATCAGTGTGTATCTTTATATATACTAAGCAGGGAGATGTTTTCACTTTGTATGCTGTTCTCTACATATTTCATCTCAAAATGCAGCTCAGTTTGGTAATATGGTCAGGGATGGCACATTAACACATTACTGGTATCACAGGGTTGCCTGCTGTCTCAAGCTGGACACAGCTCACATGCTACCCTCTGAGTTTGGCATTATCCCAGATTTTTTTTTGGCAGGTGAGAAGCTGCTTTCAACTAGTCAGGCTGGCTCCGTCACCTTCCCTTCCTTTCTCCCTTCTAGCACCTATGTGTGTCACTCATTTTTATTCCTATCCACACTCCTAACTTGCATCAGCCCCTCCTTCCTTCCTGTCTTTTCTTTTCAGTCTTCAATTACAACCATAGATCTCTGTTTACTCCTTTCTCTGCCTTTTTCCCTGGTCTTTCTTTGAAATCATTTGATTGAATTCATTAAAGCCTGTCAAACGCTTGTAATTTAGTAGAGGACATAACCCTGCAATGAGTCACTTTTGTTGTGTTTGCAGCCAAAGCTTTTCTGGGGAACACTGACAAATTATAAATCTAATGTTGGAAAAATGTCATATATTCAAATGTGCCTAAACTCAGTAGGATGAAAGTGAGTGTGTGTGTTCAGCTACACATATAAAGTACATCAGTAGAATGATTTGATACAGGCTTTTGTGCCAGTGTGTACATCTGCACGCCTGATCAAAGCTGATGACTTTGAACTAGGGTCCATTTGCCCTCATGAGAACTCTCTTAATCCAGTGCTTCCCAGTTTAGGAGCATGTAGCTGCAACACAGAGGCTCCGCTCATTAGAATTAGAGACATTAGTTACGACCAAAGGCACTCTATTTCACGCACATCTCCCCGACTGACTAAATGAAGCTTTGCAAATCCTCTACAGCTTTTAATAGCTGCCACTAATATTACAGGTCACAAATGATTGCACCCTCAGACTCAGATTTGGCTGATCAAACACAGGCTGAGATTATCAGTGTTATTTACGCTTGTGTATCACTCTGGCATAAACACGCACTTATGGAAATGCAATCCCTCTATGGTAATACACTTTATAATGATTTATGCTGGAACGATTCATGGAAAATGTGGCAACATAAGCAGCATCAAACCACAATCCAAAGTTGATGTTTTTTTGTTGTTTTTTTTTTACCCAGCATTTTTCTTCCCTTCTGATTACTTGTAAATGTGTACATCCATATATGTCAAGTCACAAAGGCTCTGGTTGCATTTCGGAAACACGAGTGGTCGGCACTACAGCACAATGGTTCCACCTTTACAAATCAATTATAAAGTCTGCAGTAAATAATACGATGCATGTCTAATTACCCAACAATCCACAATCTTTTGGGGGCCTTGCCAAGAAGAAATGAAGCTAACACATGTATTACCACTCAAACGCACACGTATACACAAATCCAAACACGCATAATTGCCTTCACACTCGCACACACACACCTAAGAAACACACAACTCAAATAAACATGAAGTCACAGGTACTCAATGTATCGACCAATTAAAATAAGGGATTACTATGTTGACTGCATGTGTGCCTCTGTGCATAAATGTCTGTGTGTGTGTGTGTGTGTGTGTGTGTGTGTGTGTGTGTGTGTGTGTGTGTGTGGGCAACTGCTGCCACGCACACAGGCAAGCTAGGCCTCACATTGCCCACAGCTACTCGGTAAGGATTCCCGATAAGGAGAATTAGTCAAAACTTGGGAGCTGCCAGTCAGCGCCAATTAAACTTTAATCTTGGGCTGAAACAGGCACAAATAAATTAAACCCTTGTGAGCGGCAATGTGCGCTCTCCTGATAATAGGGGATTGAAGTCGTCTCGGAGCGAGGCTGCATGTTCCCCAGCTCAGCCATGGCAGGCAGTGGTGCAGAGGGAACAGGGGTAACACTGGTGACAGAGCGAACTGAAAGGAACTCTCGAAGTTGACGGAAAACAGACACTGATACGCAGACATGAACATATAAATTGCAAGAATCACCGATGCTGGACAGCAGCAAAAAAAATAAATAAATAGATTACAGCACTTGATTTTCATTTTTTAGCCTCAGTGTGCAAGTTATTAAAAAATTGTTCTGTCCAGTTTTAATACAAAAGCGGTTAAAAAGGAGAAATTTATTCTGTGAACACAATAGGCTTTTTCTTCCATGCACTTGTACAATACTCTGACCTACCAGTGCACACACGTTGTAGATGGATCTATGCAAATATTAAGATCCTTATACCATTTTTCCACGGCTCATGCCTAAATACTGTATATTATTCTTATTAGAAATGCCACCCAGGCATGCAATTGACCTTTGTAGGTGCAGTGCTTTTTTTCATAGAAAACTCTGCATAAACCCAATGTAGTTACTATAAATGTCTTTGGACAATCTTGGGGTGGAATCATATTGGACCTTGCCGTGTGTGTAGGAATTCGATAACAAAACCACGCATGAAGCTCCAAGTACCAAATGGAAATGATATTTCCAATCACGCTCAGGCATGGAAGACAGAGTAAAAGTATCAACCAATATAATATTAATAATAAAGAAAGATCTACCCTTCATATCAGCCAGGGGAAATGCTTGTAATGTTGCAATATTCAAAAGTATGGTTGTCTCCATGCACACTGTGTAGAGGGGGATATTTCATTAATATTTTTTAATGAATTAGCAGCCTTATCTCTAGTTCCTGTGCCCGACCTGTGCTAGCCTGGTGTTTAATTTCAAAGTAATTTTCTTGCTATATGAGCGTGCCGTTTATGTATTAATGTCATGGGCCTCGTCAGCCAATGCCATGATTTATTCCAGAGTAGCGGTCACATACATCCTAATATCTTAAAAATAAGCCCCTGAGAAATGCTGTAATGAGAAAACAATAACATTAACAATATTAGCAACAATAATGAAAATAATTGCTGGTGAAGCAACAATGGTAATCACACATAGAGAAATACCTCTGTGTTTGACCAAATCGTACACAATTATCATGCATGTGTATATAATATAATTAATTCTATGTCTGAGCCTCTTACCCCGAGGCGATCAGCATAGAATCAGTTTTGTATGTATAATAGATCAGAGCGCAGTTCATGAATAAAACAAACGTGGGGACTATGCAGCAGTGACTGTGAATGTTTGTCTTTGGACAACAGAATCAAAGTGAACACGTAATATTGTGATAATCCATACTTGATGAATTCAAGGGGCTGACTTGCCTTAGCTAAGTTCAGCTAATTTCCAGACATGGCTGCCTCCATAATTGAGTTTCCAATAACATTATGATTATTCCAGCCCACATGATAATTGAATTCAAGGTATTTTTTTCTTAACACTGCAATATTGTAGATGTATGATTATTATGCATTTGCATGTAGATTTCAGTGCCTTCCTGAAACTCATCACTTTTCTTCTAACTGGATTTCCTATATTGTAGCATACATTTGGCTCATAACAAATGATGGGATCCCCTCTCCTTATGAGCACAGAGTCAATTATTCCAAAAAGTTCATTTTTATATCAATTTTACCCCACATAATGATATTGGAGAGAAGATTCCCCCCTAAAAAGTCAACTCTAAAAGTCTACCCAGCGCCGACCTGTTTGTCATTCTCATTATACGTGAAAAGTGAATATTTTTACTGTTGAACTCATCAAATTCACATCACTGCCAACACTCCTCCCGCGCTTCCAGTTTGATCCTGCTTAAGAAATGCTATGAAACTTAGACACCATGGCCCCAATGCTCATCTGTTGCATAATGTAGGTTGTATAGGCAGGAGTGGTGCGGGTGTGAATGTAATTTTCATCAGGCTGATAGAGCCCCCACAGATTCAGCCTGTGCATAGGGGTACAGTACGGGCACAAACCAGAGCAGGGAGCTGGCTGCTGAATATGGGAGTACTGCAGCATTCTTTTCAGAGGCACACAATGCACCACATCCCCCTTTCTTGCAGCTCCAGGTGAACTAGTTGGCATCTTCTGTATCCTTGCATAAAATGAATTTTTGACAGTGCAGCACTGAGTAGTTGATGCATTCATACATGCATAGCAGCGTAAACCGAGCAAACCCCCTTACAAAGCCTCAAAAAGTGGGAAATAATTTACTATATTGCCCCCAATCCAAGTCGGCTTTACACTCGCCCTGGGAAGCAAAAGAGTTTTTGAGTGCAGTGCCAATGAGCACAGACAATACAAGCATATAGGAAGAAATGGATGGTGTTTCAACATTAGCATAGCATTAGTGGCTCACTCTGACTGGTGCTAGCTGTCACATTGGGGGATGACTGGGCAACTAGTTGATGCTTTAAGCTACTGGGCACACATGGATGGTTGTGAATGGAAGCTCTATCCATTCTCATCATTTGGAGTAGCCACAGGGCCTGTACAGTGAAGATGGCACCAGCCAAGACATTATGCCAGAGTTTAGCTGTTGTTTTGCATAAATGTTGAATCATGCCAGAGTCCTTTTAGTGCGTAACAACAGCCTGCATTGATATTGATTTAATGCTCACTAATATTTAAACTGCCCTGAGGGATCAATGCTGTTGAACATGATTTAATATGGCCTACTAGTAGAGATATAAATACAGCCACATAACACAGAAAATCGATTATTTGGTGTTTGATTTAACTTTTTAAGCAGACAAGAAATCATATGGGTTTCATTTCAAATTGAAATCTTAAAAACATTTAAAAACAATGTCCAAGAAATAAAGAAGAACATTATTTATTTAACACATAATGATCATCAGTGACTCAAAAAGATCAATATCAAATAATAGGTACATATTTTCCTTTTTATCCAGAGTGAATATATATCATTTTGGAAGTGGACCGAATCCCTGGTGATGAGGAAGAATAGGGAAAGGAAAGCCAGAAATAAGGAGCAAAGAAAGGTTGCAACAACTTTTAACAAAACATGACATGCGAATGAGTGCTGAATCCTCATTTACATATGCTGACATTTTGCAGAGAATATTTCAACGTTAGGCTGTGCTGTAATGAACTCCTGCCAGAGAGCAGTCAAGGAATAATGTTTCCATAAAGGTAACCTGTCCACATCTGCTCCAGGAGAAAGATGTGGAGGAGGAAAAGAGACATTTTTTTCTCTCCCTCTCTCTCACTTCTTCTATGTTGGGTGTTTGGCAACAAAGGGGTATTTTTCTTTCAGCGCGCTTCATCCATCTTGGCCGATACTGATTTAGTGTATTTTTCCACCCTTTTTACAGGCTAATTGCACACAGCGATGGTGAATTTGTTAGTGGTGACACCTTGCCTACCCATTGGGAATGCATCTCATTACCAGACGCAATGTCCAGGAACATCAGATATTATTAGCTGTCATTAATCTGCCATATATAGTAAAGGGGGAGAATGGGGGGAGAAGGGCAACAAAGGACACAAAGAGACAAATATGATGGCTGGCGAGGGCTGTGTGGTAAGGTCAAAGTTCACAAGGGTTAGCAAGAACCCAGGTGGGCCAGAGGAGGTGTACATTATGAAAGATGGCATATGCATGAGGCCTTAAACTGGGAATAGACCTAAAGTTTATTGCAGCATACAAAAGGCTAAAGCAACTTAATTTTCATCACGTGCACTGAGAGTCTTGACAGTTAAAAATTGCTCAGTGAACAAAGGGGACAAAACGCAAAGATAGGTCGACTACAATCACTTTTGTTCAGTACAGCAATTTTTTACACTTTTACCAATTCTCACATATCTCTACCAAAAGAAATTTTATAGTCAAAAATTAAATAAAACATTTGCTTCCTGTGTATGCTATTTCCAAGTAAAAGGATAAAAAAAATCGTACTAAGAGAACTCATTTCAGTAAACAAAAAAAGATGACAAAGGTGGAAAAACTACAAGTACAGACTTATACACTCAAAGGTATAATGTTTATAAAAATAAATTGGGGCAAATGATTCATGAGGCTGTTTTTTTGTTGTTGTTTTTTTTTTTAGAAACCTTCAATAATAAAATAGAAATGCTGTGTGATTTCATGATTTTCATGACAGGACCAGACTTCAAAAAATTTTGCCCACCTTGGTACAAAATTATCAAAATTTGCCTCATTTCTCATATAATTTGACCTTCTGTAGTAGTAACTTTCATTTCATGTTTAGTAGGATATATTTAAACATTTAACTCAATCATATTCAAATGTATCTGCTCTTTTTATAATTAAATGTGTTTATTATATTTCCCTATTTCATGTAAGCTGCTGTGGCCTTGCTTTGATTAAAGTCCTACAGTAATGCATAGTGAATGTGAATGTTTTTGTAAACAGATCAACTATTGGGTCTGTTTTTGTCATGTTTCAAACTGTGTTTTGTTCTCAAATCCCATTTGACTAAAATGAATATGACAACCTTAAACTAGATTTTCAGAAGAAATTCAATCTCTTTCAATGCGGTCTGATTGTTGCCCAAAACAGTGTGCTTTTTTTCACACATATGTTTGATTTGATACAGCATCTTTGGCTGTTTTTCCTGCACAGCCCCGCCTGAAGACTGCTACATGCATACTAGATAGGATTACACCTTCTAAGCAGATTTCGTTGTGGAAGGGTTAACACAGATCCCCCTGCTTTGCTGAACAAACAGGACACCATCTGAAGACACAGGAACTAGCTGGGCTCTCATTAACAGATTTTTTTTTCTTCTCTGGAGTTGAGGGGCTCTGTCCTGCTTTTTTTGTAGAAGAAGCACGTTGCGGCCTCCTGCCGAGTCGCCTGGCTCTTTGAGTGAGATGGAGTATATGGCCTAATGACTAAAAGTTCCTCTATAAAAAGTATACAGCACAGCTCCCTGCAAATTGAGTTTCCTCTTTGTGCCAATTGAGGGTGGTTTATGTAGGCTGCGGGGAGTTCCTTTGAACTCTCATTCCAAAAATCTCCAGATTCCTGGGTCAATCCCCCCCACTCTTTTCCTACTTCTCTCCCACCAGTGGTTCAGATAGAGGAAGAGGAGACTGTTGTCTCCGACGCCCAAATTCATGCCACATTGCACAGAACGACTCTTCAGACAAGATGTGAGTGAGAAGGGAAAACACATCACATCAAAACAAGGTTAAGGTGGCATGAAGCAGGTGTTTCTCTTCTTCTTTATTGGTAATAAATGAGTTTGTAAATTAAACTTTATTGGATTAAACTTTCTAATGGTGTTTACATAAGGCCAAGGCAGCATGAAGTTGTTAGACACTGTAACAGTGTCTTCATTTAAAGTTGTGTCATTATTAATGGACACTGATTATTTCTTCATTCTTTTAAAAAAGAACTGATAAATGCTAAATGTTAGTAGTTTCCTCAGATGAAGGCCATGAAGGATTAGATTTTACAGGTATGACAGGGAACACAGAAAAACAAACGACAACAGCTGAAAAATAATTTTGGATTGTCTCAAAAAACTGAAAAATCTAAACCCCAACAAGGAAATTTTAGGCACATGCACCCACTTTGGATTTCCAGTTTATTTAATTTTCAGAGACATTAAATTAAAGTCAAGCAATGGTTTAAGTTGTATTTCTTCAGGAATAAAACTGTATAATAATTCCCCTCTCAAATTACCTCCTTGTTAAACTTTTCACTTATAACTGTTTTTTAAGGAAAAAAACAACAACTATAAATTAAGAGGCCCTGCTTGCAAATAAGATTTTGCCAAGAGGTACTTGCTGTCTGTCTTTTGTCCTCAGCTATCTTTATTGCCAAAAGCGAATGTTGGCGGCATCCCATGTGGAAGCAATGGGGGCCTGGATGCCCAGGACTCAGCCAAGTGGCAGCGATTGTTTTCCATGTCGGGGGCATGAAAGCTGGGCTCATTTTACACTAATCAAAACCCCCAAAAAGGTCTCAGTACAAATCCTGAGACCTCTTCTTCTTCTTCTCCTGTTCTTCTTTTCTCCCACCCCACCATTTTCACAATTATGCACACGCATTGCCATAAATCTAATGCGCTTTCATGATCTGTGCGAGCGGAGTACATAAAACGTGTTTGCCGGATTTGCATACAAACATACTTATTCTAAATCCCCCTCAGAAGTTGTAAATGATTGTCTTTTCCTGAAATACATCTCAGCAAATTGTATTTGGGCATGTTTATGAATCCTATTATGGCATGGGGTTTATCATATTTTGTGGACAGTGATGGGTTCTCAGCATAGCTGTTAAGAAGAGGGAGAGAGGGGCCTTGGGCGATAGACTTTGTCATTTGTTTCAGATGGGCGCTGGATTCCCCTTCATTGCTCCATGACAGGTTCACGGTACCAAGATGGATCTCTGCTAAGTCCCTGCAAGATGAGTAATTCAGTAACTACTATCTAGTGGGTGAAAGAGGCTGCATTCAGTTTTCGTTTTGGTCTTTGATGCAACACTTCTGAATGCATTATTTGGATCTTAACACGATGCAGTAACAGCAGCAGAGTCTGCCTTTGATTGTGGCCTTTTCAATTCCCCATTTTTTTACACCTTGTAAACATAGTGACATAATCGAGTGGAATGTTGCATAATAAGGCCACAATAGAGCAGTATTTATCAAGAGCTAGAAAGCTGCTGGGCAGGGAAGAGGAAGAAGACTTTGTTAGCTGTGCCTGAGAGGCCAGGGCTGCCAAAGAGATTAGAATATCTGCGTGTGCTGTGCCTCCCTGTAGGAGCTGAACAGCCGTGGTAAAGTACTGATGGCATATCTGGAAGTAAGGAGCAGGCCAGGTAGCAATACTCTCACCTAGATTAGAATGGGAGAATAATTTCCTTTCTCATGTGATATTTTCAGAGTTGAACGTTACCACATCACATGATATTATTAAATCACATGCACGTCAACAACGTCAAATATGTGAAATATTTTTTCTCTACTATATTTTTCCCATTGCCCGGTAGGACCAGCTGGGCTCAAGGACTCTTGTCAGAATCAGCCATTAATTGGTAGGACAAGCTGCTGAGTGGGAAGGTCATAAACATTTCAAGAGTTATAAAACTTTCATTAAGTTCTCACGATATCGCGCCAGTGAATGACCCTCTTGCTCTCGCCCTCTCTTTTTTGTCTGGGTGGTGTTGAAGAGGGGAATGATTGTGAACAAGCGGCTTCTTTGTGGCGGAGGGAGCCTTTTTCAAACTGTCTCGGCCTCTTGACTCGTCCTAAGCCAGAGATCAGAGCTTGGAAAGTGGCAAAACAAAGGGCCGATTTAATGAGATTGTAAAACAGGCTGAGGAAAAGGAGGGGGTTACCAAATAGCCAGACTGCCAGCTCTGGTCCATTTCAAAAGGTCTTTTCAGGATCTCCTCTAAGCCGTCTCAATATGAATAAGAGGGGAAAAAAAAAATCAAAGGACTCCAAATGCTTCGACAGATTTTGACATGAAGAAGATGTGGATATTTGTCTGCTGTTTTCCATAGAAAGGGGTTGGATTCCTGAAAAAAAAAGAAAAGTGCTCCACATTTCACATGTTGGAGAAGAATTTCTTTCCCCTTGGGATTGAAATTCAAATCAAAGATGTCATTTAAAACTACAGATGGTCACATTTAAATTGCAGCAATTTTCTTCTAACAATCAACTTATTTTAAATGAGGATGATAAGAATTATATGAATCAATAAAGAAATCTATTACACTTTAAAATATCTGTAAAACAGCTTTGAGGCTCAGATCACTTGTCAAAGGGAGAATTTGAGTGATGAAAAAAAGAATACTTCTAATCTTAAAAAAAATAAATAAATAAACCTACCAATTATGATAGCCATAAGGCGGGGCTTCTTGTTGTTTACACACACCCTATAAATAGTACTGGCACACATCACAAAGGAAACAACATTCCCATTCATGTCTCTTTGCTTCTGAGTTGCTCTTTCTAAGTAACGCCAGCGTCGTGTTTATCGGAATACATCTGTCACGTATCTTCTCCCAAAAAAAATCTCTGTGGAATTAGACCATTTAACCCCTCCTCAGTTGTCATTAGAGTGGGGGGGAGAGAGGGATGGAAGGAGGGGAGGACAGGGGAGGAGAGGAATGAAAAAAGCCAGAGTTGAAGAGATAACCATCAGGGTCCTAAACCCATTATCTGGCCCCTGTCCACTGTTGAGTGTCAGGAGTCACACCCAGGTCCAAGTTAGCCTGGAGCTGTTGACCTGATGGTCTCCGCTGACATTTCCATTCAGATGAATGGCTCTTTGCTGCATGCTAGGAAGTGTCCAGTTTGACCCTTACCTAGCCCCAAGATTCCCTCCCTTATTAACTGGGCTGTGGCCCTCTGTCTAACCTGTATTCTATTGCCTATCACCCCCTCCACCGCTCTGAGGCTCTGAAGGCTGAGCCGTCCTCCGTAATAATGGAGGACAAATGAAGGCAGCCAGCCCTAATGGTGGTGGTTTTTAATGACACTGAGCTTTTGTGCTCCTTTCATTTAGGCAAGAAGTGAGAGATGAGGAGGCAAACTGCCGCAACACTGCGACAGTAAAACTGCGGTGAGTGGCGTAGGCCCATTTTAAGGTTATAGGACACAGTTAAGTTCCTTCCGTGGCACAGGCAGACGTGTCAGTAATGGGCTCGTCAGGGCACTGTGCCGTACACAGCTGTTTCTTTTATGTTCTTTAATTTGCTCGGAGGAGAAAATAAAGCATGTGAGTATGTGTTTAAGGAGGCCCATGGACTTGAGAGACCAAATACCAAAAGGACCATCATAGGTGCACTGTAGTTAACCAATGTAATTAGCAAGAACACAAGTAATCAGTCCAGGGAAGTGTGTCATTAAATGGCATCCCCCCATGATTAATTTGCCACTCATAATGACGAAATGAACCTTCTCTGTGTCCTTAATGACCCTGGTTAATCTTTTAAAGAAACAGGAGGAGAGCAGACAATGAAAGAGCGATAGGAAGAGAGGAAGGACAGAGAGGGACTAGATATCAGCTGCTCACATCAAAACAAGTGTTTGCAGTTATGTAAGATTTCTGCCGAAGACAGGCTGGTCTGCTGAAATGTCATACTGAGCGGCTTTGGGGAGTGGTTAAGTAGCAACATACACGTAAACAGATACAGTACACAATGATCCGTTTTGTGGGATAAATCCCCTTTTAGAGAGAACTGAGGCAGCACATGGTGCCCAGCATCTGACACCATGCTCCCTAAAGTGGAGGTGGCAAGCAGATTAGTGCAGAGAAAAGAGCCCCTATTATACACCCTGTTGCATAATTAAACACACCTCTACGTAATTCATTCTTCAGTGGAGTACATATTTGTCTTGGTTATTTTTCTTAAGCTGTGATAAAGCAGAATTAACCATTTGAATTAATCATGGGAATTAATGCTTTGATATCAAGCCGCGGCCCTCACATTCAGCCAGCTGCACTGGCTGGGGCCCGCCTGCTTAACACCAGAAGTGCCAAGCATATGCTAGTTGGAAGGAGGAGGGCAGATAGGGAGGCCTGGGTGGGCAGGGAGGAGGTCCCTGTGGAGCCCTTCACAATGAAACACAATATCCTCCTCCTCAGACGCGTGCAATGACTTAAACACTCCATTGTATTAAATATGAATGAGGTTCCCCATTGTCCGGGTGCGGGCGAGCGGGGAGACAGTGTTGTCGATTAGTCACATGATTAAGCAGATGACATGGTAGGGGCCACAGAGGTAAATAAAGGCCGCCTTCTGTCATTTCCTTGTCCCCAAGGGGCCCCCGCCAATGGTTTCTCACAAAACTTAGCACTGTTAAAGCCAATTGACGGAAAAAGTGATAATGTATGACTGTGAAAACAGCTGAGTGATAGAAGGCAGGGAGGGAGAGAGAGAGGAGGAGATTAACAGGCTTGGAAGTGGAGGATGGAGAAAGTGAGGAGGGAAAGAAAAAGTATTCAAAAAGATGTAGAGAGGGATATAAATGAAGAAAAGGACAGAAGAAGACAGTAAAGAAAAGGTGGAAAGAGGAAGGTGTCAGAAAGAAAGAAGGCAACAAAGGGTTGGGAGCTGTAATAAGGAGCGTCTTTGATTAAACAGGGAGGATAATTCAGTCATGCTCCATGTCAGGTGTTTATTATCACATTGTAGCATTTGCATGTGAAAAAGACGCGAGCGCTCGCTTCGCCCGGCCCTTTTTCCTGCCTTCTGATTGGCTCACGGGGCATCTGTGCTACACTGTTGCAAAGCCCCCCTGTTAGGAGTGCATGAACCCAGTCACGGCTATTCGCAGTGGGCCTAATATGTCAAACGGTTATTATTGGCAGCGTTAGCCAGGAAAACAAATAGAGGCAGAGAGGCTCATAATGAAAGGGAATAAATAGTTTTAATCAATTCTCCTCATTAATCAATTCGGAGCAATATGTCAAAGACAAAATCCCAGTTGATGCTGCAGTCGAGTCACATAAAACATTATTCTGGAAAGCCTTCACTCACAAGGAATCACTGTAGTTTTTAGATGTTGTTTTTTACTTTATATACGATGATTATTATTCATGTTATTAAGCAAAGCAGACACTGGACTGTTAACACAATAAAATCTTTATATCACTATGATTTTTCAAGAAAAGGAAGCAGCAAATGCCACAATTTTGGATTCATTTGCCACCCTCAGCTCGCCTCACTTTGAATCCCCATGCGGTTGAAAACTTTGTCTGTCGGGGAGTCCCATTACGTTGCTGTAACTATGATCTCTCCCGCTTTAATGATTCCAGGCAGCTAACCTTAACCGACTTCCCCATCTGAGTCTCGCCCTCCCCCCTCCCCGCCACCCCGCACGAGCCCCCACCCATCCCGTCGCGGGACATTCAGGTAACTAATCTGCCTTTAAATATGTCTCGAAGGAAGCTCGGCTAATTAGTATCGGAATTTACTGCCTTCACTTTTATTGACTTGTCCTACTTCTCCGATAATTAACTAATGAGTAAAGTAATGAGCTATGTCGTTCAGTCTTGCTGTTCAATTAGAGTGCGGAATCAATTATTGAAAATAGTTTCTGATGCCAACGCCGCCTGGTATGGGGGAGTGAAAATGCATGCAGAGAGGGGACAGCACTGACTTGACCAAGGTGGGGCGAACTTTAAAATGTTTTTTAATTGATAGAAAACCTACAGCCTTAAGTTCAGGCTTTGACTTTCATCATGTTGAAGTATTGCTTTGCAGACAAGAAGTGAGTCCCAGAACACAATAACCTTATCGCGTCCTTTTTCAATCATGGTACAGAATGTCAGATTTTCTAAAAGTTATTTTTAATTTTCTCTTTCTGAGCTGCTAATGAAACATACGCCAGGCTACAGCAACATGTAAGCCAACACAAGGTTCCCCCGCAAAGCCCAGCGGAGCTTGTGCTGTATGAGGTCTCTCAGTAAACAAAGTGTCATTGAGGTATTTCTGAGCTTAACAAAAACATTGGGTTCATTATAGAAAATTAATTAGAGTAACCCACTCCCAAGTGTTTTGGCTGATAATGAACTCTCTATCTTGTCAGGCCAATTTAGTCTGACGCTCTTTGATAATTATGTTTACATCAAAATCAATGCCCCTTGTGATGAAATGTATTACAATTCATCACGTGGCTCAATACTATATGAAGGCAATGCAGTGAAGTTGTAATAAAAATGTTTTCAAAGTTTGTGTGTGTGGTATATATGGCAGGAAAACTATCATTTAAAACCCTTCTTTGTCAGTCAGCTTGTTATTGTGAACAATGGAGTTCTATGAAATGATAAATATATGAGAAATGAGAAATATCTGCAATTTTCTTCTTGTTCTTTGTCTTCCCACACATTTAAAGTGGATGGAGCTCAGTTAGAAAAATATATCACATACATTTTGTCAGCACCCAAGAGATTTGAATGAACCACACAGTCCTGCTGAAACTGATTAGCTACTTTTTTCTTTAAATACAGTATATTTATAAAATAGTAATTTTAAAACAGATTTTGGCTTTTATAATTGCTAATTTAATCCTAAATATTTAATGTTTCAAAAAAATATTAAGCACTGAGGCCAAGTTTTTCACAGGCTTTAAAGTGTAACTGCAACCCTCTATACAACAAGAATAACTGACATGTCAAACCTACATCCAGCTCTCAGCAAATTGAAGATGAATTTGCAACTCGTGCTTAAAATCTGCTGCACTTCGCTACCACTTTATGAGATCCAAAACAAGACTGGGAAAGGAAACCGGCATCAGTTAAATAATACAAGAAAATGTGAAGCACTTGTGGGGTCATGCCAGTACTTGTTGTTGTAGCTGTGGTGGAAACATGAATAAAGATAGTTGGATGAGCTCCCAGTTTCTTCACAGCTTAGTCACCGTTTTTACGAAATGTCCACATGAAGGTACATGCATAGTGTGGTTTATGCAACAGCTGTGGCAGAGGTGTTAGTTTGCCAGTCTGCAGGTATACTCGTATACATTTTCCGTGTGTGTGAGTAGCTCCCATTGACTGTAAACATTTCTGCTGATAATTAAAGTACCTGTATTTTTTTCTTTGTTAACGATCAATTTAATGAGTAGGAAAGGTGATAAAAATGCTAATGAATTGGGTTTTGCGTAACATCGGAAGTGTCAGGTTTGATCAAATTAAGAAAAAAAAAGGCGAACACAAGGACATAGAGGAGAGAAAGGAAAAGAAAGAGCTGGGTTAAGGTCCTGCGGAAAGAGAACAGGGGAGAAGACGTGAGCATCCCACCACAGAGCTTTGGCGGTATCAATATTCTATTAATATTCACAATGCCAGAGGTCCCGGCTGGTATGCCAGTCAGTGCTGAGCCGATGTGACAGGCTCCCAGAAAGACGCTAAAGCCAAGGACATTAAATTCCCCCTGACAGCAACCTTGGAGACCGTCCCAGGCATGCGTTGCTTTGACTGCGGTAAATCAGAGAAATAAACTCAAAAGAACATAATGGAGTCGGCTCTCATCATTATTATGACAAGCAGGTTTATTTAGTGTACAGTTGGCTCTCCTTCCGCTTCTGTGTGTGTGTGCGTTTGTGCTTGCCTTGCTGAGCTCTAACAAGCCAACCAGGAGTGACTGTCAACTGTCAAAAATTCCTATGAGCCATAGCTGCCATTGGACTTTGCATGAAGTAAAGCCAGAAGATTAGGATAAAATGCACCCTAATTCTATGAGGAAGAACACACTCATAACAAGCAAATACACATAAAATGCATGAAGCAAGTGATCTTTAAGTGCTCATAGATTAAGGGAACACGTAGTTCAGTAAATTGCACATAATCAGCAGGGGTGTTCTTAATTAGAAACCAAATATTTGGCACTGACAGCTGAGGATTTCATATGATTTCAGTCAAGTGTATTTTTTTTCGTATATGGTATTATTGCATTCTGAATTCTGATATATGAAACATATATTAGGATATGGTTTACACAGACAGCAGTGCTGGAACAAAAGGTTTAACCTCTGGCCATATTCTCATCTATAGATCCAAGATGACACATTTCTCTGTAATTCCTTTTGTAGCATTCAGTATGTAGATCATGTACCGTAAGATTTCAGAGATGGGGACAACCCTCAGACCTCCCTGCCAACTACGTACTGTGTTTGTTCTTTCTGATTACATCCGCAAAATGAGAAATAAAACAACAGCTTATGGCACTGCAGACAGCCTCAAGCGAGCTATCTGGGGGTCCTCTATCATCCTCGTCTCCCATTACCCCTCCTTTATAGAAGCCTTGGCCAAACCTTATCATCATTGCTCCTATTTGAATAGTATTACAGACATGCTGGCTAGGGGAGATGGAGATGTCATAAAAAATTTTATTGATTTCCTTTTTTTTTCTTTGCCTGTTGTCGCCATACATTAATATCACCAAATAACTGTACAGCTCCTGTTTTAAGCTCGGCTTTTGTGGAATGTGTCACAGCTTTTTTTCCTTTCCCCCCTCAATATGTCGTAACAGATTCTGGTGACGTTATCTTTCCGGTACAGCATGACTGATCCTTCTGCATCTTGTCAGGCTTCTCAGAGAAAGGCCTTTTTGACATGCACAGCTACGCCGCAGCAGGATTTGACGTGGCATGATGAACAGTAGACATTTACTGTGTGTGACCTCCCAGTACTAACCAAGGACTGCCGTGTACTTATTGTACTGATGCCTGTGTACATCTGGGCATACATGACGATATATTGCTTTCATAGGGGGCATGTTGATATTCAAGCGTGTTTAACCATATAACGGCTCCGGTTGCCTGTGTGTGCAAGCATTTGTTGTGCCAGTGTGTGTCCCCATGTGCCTGTGTGTGTGTGAGAGAGTTATTATGCTCTATAATGACAGATTCACACCTTCACAAGACAGCACCAATGTCCACACGCTTAGGCTGTTGTCCCCATAACCCCTACGCCCATCCCGGTTTCCTTTCTTCAACTCGCCTGGTGAGAGCAGGTGACAAGTTTTGTAGAGGTGTTAGAGTGCATGTGTGTGTGTTTACCTTTAACTCTAGTCACACACATGCTGTCAGGTGTCACTCACAGGGACTAGACAGAGATTGAACTTGTAGTGGAGGACCGCTGTGAGTTTTGGTGTGCCGATTAGCCTGTATTTTAGTATACAGCTGTTATATTCGAGGTTGTGTACTCTTACATGTACTCAACAAGTGAATGTGTGTCTGTACGTGCATTTGTGTGGATCAGTTTAGACTTTTCAAGTGGCACGGCTCTGTCAGAACTACCAAACACTCTAACTACACACACACGCATGTACAAAGCAACCAATATCCTGCTCAGTAGCATTGTTCTACACAGAAAAAGCAAAAGAACTATTCTCTCGTCCCTCATACACTAGACCCCTCCTCCCTTTGCATACCCCACTAAACAAAACTCAGCACAAAGTCGTAACACAAACACGAACCAATGAGGAAGTCAGCACAAAAAAAATTGGAAGGGGTCAGCATATGTCCAGTCAGCGTAGGACACCTCCCAAGACAACTGTCCCGACCAAGCAGATTGGGTCTCTCCTACAGCTTAAGTGTGGCCTGGCGTACAGCAGCGTGTGCATGCATGTGATGCATTTTCACTGAAGTGTGTGTGTGTGCATGTACTCACCCGTGTCACGTACAATACTACACAAGTGAAGATGGGGCAGAATAGCAGGAGAGCTGCATGGGCAGATTTGGGTGTTGCCCCCAGGGTGTGTGCTGTAGCCTCCATATGTAGTGACATGACAGGCCTTGGACCCATATTTTTGTGGCTTGATTATACTGCAAGTGCAGGTAATGAGGTTAGAAGGATAGTCCTGAATTTAATCTGCAACTAGGAGCTTGTTTATTTCATACAAGAGGGAGAAAGAAGTGAGTATTGGCTTGCAAAATTCATTTAGGCTGGTTTCTCTGTAAGGCCACAAAATTTTAAATTTCCTGTGGTTTATGAATAAAATCTAACTGAACTAAACTAAGAGAAGAACTTGAGATATTTACATCAAAATATTTTACAATTCTGCATCTTTAAAATGAGTGTTCAAACTGAATCAGTTAACATCTACAGTCTCTACTAAAAATATCAGTGACTGCAAGGTTTTTGTACTACATAAGGGTTTGAATTATTTGCGCACATTCTGGAACAAGTAACTTAAAAATGTTAAGACTGAATAAAATAATGATTTTTGGAGAATTTTGGGGACATCATAGTGTACGCTGACTGTTACAAAGCATTGCCTTTGTCTTGATAATAAAACCTGAGTCATTTTAGTCATTAGTGCCATAAAGACATAACGTCAGTGACTACAGCACTCTATAGTCATGGATGTGGGTCCCTATTTGTTGTTTATGTTCTGCCTACCGCCACAGCCACTGATCCATCCAAAGTTAATCACTCTAAACAGCATTGCAATTAGTGCAGTTTGGAGTCAAACATCCATCTCTTGGTCTATCTATCACGTTTTTTTTCTCTATGTGGTAATATTCCCCAATTAAAGCATTATTGTAGCCTACTTCATCAAGGGCTAAAGTAATCAAGATTAATCTCAGTGAGCTGACACGCGCTGTTTGCTAAGGAACACACAGAACAATTGCTCTGGGCGAGCATCATTAGGAAATGCAATAAAATTAGGCAAACTGATTATATTTCAGAACTGGGGAGCAAAATAAAAACACAATTTGGGGAGGGCTTCAATTATGGTGGCTGCGCTTGCTTGTTTGAACATCAGCCATTAAACCACTTTACAGTTGTAATAAGTGGGCACAAGTTTTGTGTGCACTCGTATGTGCGTACAGGTGCTGAGGAATGTGTGTTTTTCTGATAAATATGTGCATTCCTGTAGATTGCATATGCCCGTGCATATTTTTATTCATGTTTGCTGATTTCTGTGTTGGTGGGAGGAAGGTTGGTGGTGCTGCTGGGGGTGGGGGCAGCCTGTAGCCACATGCACAGGCTTCCAGCCAGCTATTGACACTAACTTGGTCTTAGCCAACGGCTGAAGCAACCATTTTAGGCTCTGTTGTCAATTGGTATCTAATAGGGGTTAAGTGTTTTGAATTCTGTCTGTTGAGGCAAAAGCCACCGGAAGGCAAGTTTTCATTTAATTATAGTTCAGACGGAAGATGGCATATATGTGTTGTTCACTACATCTTTGGTGTGTATTTCTTGTTTGTGTTTATGCAAGTGCCTTAGCATTTGCATGTATGTATGTGTGAAATTCTATAGGTGCAGCATGCGTGTTTTGTTTATTTGTTCTGAGCTTCAATAGCGTGCTGGTGAGGTATACCAGGGCAATCTATTTATGTCATTCATGGCCACTCAGTAGTGAACAATACTCTGAAACACACGGTGTGATTTGCCGGTTAGCAGTGAAACCATTTTAAATGCTTATTAATCTTGCCTAAGGCCAAATTCTTCCTCCTCCTTCCCCAAAATGGGAAAATGAATGAAAATACATGGAAATATGAAAAATACCTTATCTTATCATTGTGTGGAGGTAATATTGTGTGATCCCTTGCTGAAATAGCTCTGAACATTCCATGAATATATTTTGAATATTCCCGTCGCTTGCGTTGGAATTGATGTACAGCAGGGTGTATATGCATTCATGTCGTCTGTCCCGCGCCACGCATCACCCTTATGACAACATTTTCCCAATCAACGCAGACAAGAAGGGCCACTTTCCATTCATTTAGATGGGATGAAGGAATGAAATGAAATGGCCCTTTTGTTTTTCCTCTGCAGAGATGTCCTGGACACTCTCCCACAGCTCAGATTACTGTAGGTGGCAACAAATAGAAGCTAAGCTGAACTGACTGACAAAAGTGATAACACGCAGAGCAGAAGTACAGTATGTCTGCATTCAAAGCCGCAGATTTCTTCAAATGTGGTCCATACCTGCCATATCCGCTGTGTGTGTCGTGTTTACGTATGAGAGCAGAAACAACAGATGAAGGTTTACACGCCACACAGTTCTATGACCTTTCCTTGAAAGAAGTGAATGAAAAAAGAAAAACAGTAAAGAATGGTGTTGTGGGAATACTTGTACTTACATAAATGTACCATAATGCGAGTATGAATTTAAGATTCAATGTTTCTGTGTAATTTTTAAGAATTTCTCAGATCTAATCAATTTATTTCCCTACGATGAAAATATATTTTCTTGTACCTTGGTAACATGTCATAGGGATTTTTGTTTGTTTTTTCAATATGCTAGAAGACATCAGAAAACAGTCAGTACTATGGCTGACCATTTCAACTTTGGAGTTGTAGTGGTCTGACAACAGTCTCAAAAACACAAATTCTGAATGTTAGGGTTTCATATGTAACAAATCTAGAGAACCAATCCTTACTACCTGCAGGATGATGTGATATGTATCATTATTTTTCTTCAGAGTCTGTCATAAATGTTTGGCTAAATTACTCCAAAATTACAAGTTGCCATCGTGTAGCACAGAATGGTTTAACAGTGTCTGAGCAGAGTTGTAGGTGATCATCTCAAGCTGCAGTGAGCAATGGGTGGAGAAAAAGGCAGGAACTTTAGAGATTCACATATTCTAAATGGAGCAGCACTGTAGAGTTACATCTCCGCCATTTAAGGGTATTAAGGGACTATCTTTTATAGAAAATAACTTCTAAATGTGTAACTTTGATACACAGAGATGGGTTTTTAGGGCCACAGAGGGAGTTCAAAAGCTGAAAGAGGCAAACATTGTCTTTGTTTTATGCCTGGCTGGAGGTGAACCGATAAATGACTGGTGGACTGAACACAGTGAAGGGAAGCTGGGCCTGTGAACTGATGCAGATGCCTCTTCCTGACTGCCTGGTAGCTGCTGGTCAAACAATAATCAGTGTCTGACTCTGAATAATAAAAAAACATTTCTAATATTATTATTATTACTTTACCCATCCAAATTCAATTATGGCATTTCCTGCATTTTTAAAACAGAAATCTTTACAATTTGTTGAGCCTGAACCTGCTCTGCACACGAGCAAACATGCATTTTTGAGCTTTGGAACCCACATTTTAATGTATGTACTACAGAAAGTTCAACTCAGTGGTCACTATCATTGCAATTATTTTTAATGTTTGACATTATTACTCTGTCAAGGAATGCGGTGGAGTTATGTGACGATCAGCTTTGGTTTGTCTGTCTGTCCGTCTATTTATCTGTTTGCAACATTACTCAAAAACGATGACATTTACAGGGTCAGAAATGACTCAAGGATCAAGTGATTAGATTTTAGCAGTGATGCAGCTTATAGTCTGGATCCATGGATTTGTTAAAGATTTCTGTATCATTGCCAGATAGCGGCACAGCGTCACTGTAACTATGACTACAAGTGAACACTACGTCAACTGCCTGCTGATGATCACATGACTGCGATCCTACCACAAATCCACTGCTGCAGACTTATTGGAACTTATCCGTCGGAAATCATACAAGAAACAATTGAGTAAATTGTAGGGGTGTTTCCGAGTCCCATCAATTCCCACCGCCCACTACATATTTAGGTCACGCAATTCGGTATCCGTACATAACATACACATGCATAACGCCTGTGCTCAGTGCAAGGTCATTTTGTTTGTGGGTAGATCTACAATAAATAGCCACATTCTATGTTGTCGTGATTTCTGATCATCAATAACTAACAAACAAATGCCGCATTTCTGACAATGCCATATGAGGGAATGAACAGCCTTGCCGGAGTACTGTGCTCTCTGAGTGCTTTTCTTGTTGTGTATTTTCCATTGCATCCCATATGTGCAAAGAAAGTAAGGATCTTAGGAAGAATCAGGTATATGCTTTTTTAATACACCATAAGGAGAAAAAATAATGAAAAGGGTGGGTTGGACAGAGTTAAGAGTTATTTGTAGGCAGCTGCTCCAGTAGTAGCAGCAGGGGACGTGAGATCTAGAGATGTTCCCCAGAGCTGTAGAGGGCAAGTGGTTAGTAGAAGTCAAGTGACCATAGCTTTATCATATGAACCAAAATATAGGACTTTATATTCAATACTAGTATGAAGAAAAAATTATCTTTTGACTACACTGAATATGTCCCAGTCCACTTCTGCACCTGGGCTTCTATAGGTGTAACTACAGTAGTTGTAAGTTTTCAAAGTGCTGAAAGTTACAATGTCAATACGATATTTCTTCACTGGTCCTCTGCTATTGGTCAGTTTTGACCCACTGAATGGCGATCTGAAATATTGCATTAGTTCATTTATATTTGCAGGTCACATATGGATGAGAACACATGAAATCGATACAATAACGCACACATGTGCCATTGTGATATTCATTGTTCTATAAACATAATCAATATGCTCATAAAAAATCAGGATGACCTTTTGGCACTGCATGACCCCCTTGCTTATGATTAACCTTGTTCACATTGCGCCACTGACCTGTGCCTATAGACCTTATGAATTATAAATGCACTTCATTATCATAGCCCAGTCGTTAGAGGATATCAAATATCACACCCTATGTGTAAATGCATTCTTTTTGTCCCAGCTGATATGACTTTCTCTCTCTCTGTTTTTTTCAGGGTTATCATATGCAATTTGTTCTCTTTCTTCTTCTCCTCTCTCTCGCTCCTTTCTCTTCTTCCTCTTTGCATATTGCCAGACCGCCGAGGATGGGGCAAGAGCACGAAAAAGGAGGCAAGAAGGAGAGAAATAGTTAACAAACTCTGCAAATGATTGATGGGCTAATTTCAAGCCCTGAATAAAGCAGTTTCCTAAGTCTGTTGATTCTCCATTTATTAGGGAATGGAAACATTTATCAAAAAAGTCACATTTTTTGCTTAAGCAATAATTGCATTTTTAAGCCCTCATTAGGTCTTCCATGCATACATAATCCAATTGAATAAATACAGTGTTGGAGTGAAGAATTAATACCCCTCCTATGGTAAACTGAAAGTTGGAGATTCAGCAGCTTGACTCCCGCTCACATGGAATAGTGCACTGAAAACTACCTTAAAGTGAAAGTATAACCTGTACCCACATCCTTCTAGTGGCTTAATTTAATAATATTGCAAATCCTCCTTACTGAAGTGGACACAGCACAAACATACTACTCACTGATGTAGGCTGAACTAAAACTTAATGTATTGTATTTATACATCACAGCACATATTAAAATTACATAACTGAGAAAAAAACGTGTTAATATTGAAAATGAACTATGATTTGTGATGCTAATGCCATTAAAAAGCCCTATAGGGAAAATGAAGCTTTAAAAAAATAAAAATAAAAAATCCTGCATATAAACACATAATGCTAGAAAGACAACTGCATAATTGACAGGGATTTTTTTGTTTATTTTTTTAATTGGTGGATATATGTCTCATAATGAAGACACAGTGGAGCTTTAATTTAAAGTGTTTCAGTTGCTGTATTTCCTGGTTAACTGCAGATGAATGAGGTTTTTTACTTTCTGTGTTGCCCACCCAGGGACAGAGGTTTTCCATTTTATCTCCTACCAGCCTACTGTAGCTTTAGCCTTTTTGCTTATGTAGTAACATCACAACAGCAGTCATGTCTTGTTACCTGGCAACGGTCCCACTAGCCAGCTAAGGCTCTTGTTCCAGTAGAGAGAGCCAGTTTTAATCACCTAGCAAATTTCCAGCACTGAAAACAGACAGGGCCTCAGCTTAATCTTGTTAGCACGATGAGGCCGTTTTCAGATATCATTGCTAATCAAATCATCCCAAAGGCTTTGAGCCTGGAGTTTTTTGGTTTTTTTTTTTTGGTTAGGGATGTGGTAGTGCTGGTGGTGGTGGTGGATGGAGCAGATGTGTGTGCGTGGAGGGGGGAGGTGAGGAAGCTGGTGTCTGTGTGTGTTTGTGTGAATTCATGTATGTGAGCATTCACAGGGTGGGGTGGTGGTGTGTGGCTCGAAAAACATACCAAGGTGTAGAAACAGTAAAGAGGGTAAAAAATAATAATGATCGTGTCCCTTTAACACAATGTATATACACTCAGCAACACCCGTGTACCCTCCTATATACTCATGGTTGTAACCAGCACCTCCCTCCCCACCTTCCCCTCCAAACTCCGTATTTGGTCGTGAGCTCTCACTTCAATTTGAAAGGCTCTTCCACTTCTCCCAGTAGATAACCTGCATTTTTTTTAATAGCCCAGAGCCACTTCCCAGCACCCAGAGAGACTCCCCAATCCAGGGCCCAGGAGAGCCCACACAACAGAGAGAAAAGGAGAACAAAGCCAACCTGCAAAGTCTTAAAAAGTTAAAACGTGTACTTTGATAGACTCGGCCTACCTATTGCAGCAGCGCTGATCCGACCCCAGGGAGACTGACAGCACCGCAGAGAAAGAGGGAATACAGAGGAGAAGGAGAAGAAGTGGGCCACAGCAACCCCAAACTCTTCACTTCTTCTATTTTCCATATCTACATGCACACAAACAGACGCAGGAGTTTGATATATGCCGAGCTGATGGTTTTGCTACTGTTTTCCAGCACATCAAGTGCACCGGAATAATACCGCTCTAGTCCAACTACTTTTTGCATTAGCATATCTATCTTTGAACAGTACAGTGAGCGAGAGGCAGGAGCTGTGAAATACTGTACATTGAGCAAAACACAACATTTAAATGGAGTGATGGCATCATGGGATTTCCACTTCCTCTCACAACGTGATTTTTCTTTTTACAAATCTCCCAAAGTACACTGATATGGTTTAGTGACATTAGCACAGGCCTTATGGTAAAATCTTACAGGAATATATAAGTGCAGTGAAACATCTTGAGCTCAGTGACGGTATGATAAAGCTCTTCTATATTTGAGGTTTATGCAGTTTCCTAGTAATCAAAACAGCAATTAATTCACTGAAACACTATAAATTCAATTTTATGCGTGACTGATTAAGAATTGTGGTATTTTCTAAACAGCTATTCAAATGATCTCCAAAGGCACATTCACTGAGTTTATTAAGGTGTTCAAAAGCTACCTCAAAATCCAAAATTTTATAGAAGTAGGTTTTTAACTTCAGTTGTTGGCTGTTTTTAGCAACAGCAGCATTAACAATGAAGAAATCAGGCCATAGGGAATTACAAAATTGTTTAACTTTGACCTCTCATTCCATTAAAGTCACAGCGCTGCGCATAACTTTTTCTCTAAAATAAACACTGTTAATCTGTGAAAAAGGGAAAGGTTGAACAGCACTTTCTGCATCCTACAGATAGCCAGAACTGAACTATTTTCTTTTAATTGTACGGGAATAAATGAAATAATAAAATGATTTATTTATATTGAGATTTTCTTGTGCTATGTGTTTTTCTTTACCTGGCTGGTTTAAAGGTTGTTTTTTAAAAAATATTCTGGAAATTACCTCCTGAAAAGCAATAAATAATCAGGAGTTATTTATCAGGAAAAAAAATGACTCTGAGTCTCTATGATAAATGGTATGGCAATACATAAGAGGCAAAAACTGGTGCCAGTGGTAGCCATATATATGATGCTGAATAATAAGACAGTTCTCCTGCAGTTCATTGGCTTGTGTTGACTTGAAGCTGCAGCTTTTTGATGCAACAACTGTAGCTCCTCTCAAAAAATAGGGCTCGAGTTTTAATAA